>NC_134788.1:27166591-27174091 GCF_046742065.1 Oratosquilla oratoria | reverse complement strand
TAGACGAAGGCAGTGATTTGATTAGTTATAAGAAGTGAAATGCAGAAGATTGTGACGTCATGTCGTCGTTGCTAATTCAGGGGTTGGCTATACTTTTAAATACTGAATATGAACATTTCATAAGTATATATATATATATGTATATATATGTATATATGTATACACACATATATATATATATATATATATATATATATATATATATATATGTATGTATGTTGGGTCAAATGAAAATTTAAATGATACGTGATTATAAGCACGTAGGACATCTAATTCTTTAGTAGTTTATGCGGAAAAATTCGTTCATTCACCAAACTAGAGAGGAGCTGAAGTGTTACATAAAGGTTTTGATAGATTCAATACATGAATTGTAGAATCAGCATATATTCCAACTAATAATTTATCTAATCATCGAGGAGGGTTTATGAATTTAGCTAAAGAAACTAGTATTCTAATTCTAGAACACACCAGAAAAACAACCTTTCCCAAGTATCTGCAAAGATAATTAAATTTGGTATTTCAACCTCAATTACAGTTTTCCGTGCGCTCCCTGAAGAAGTTCCTCGCGAACGAAACGTTAGTGAGTTTAGGGTTCCGAGCCTTCCCCTGTTTTTATGTTCACCATCCAAATCCTATGTATATATAGATAGATATATATATATATATATATATATATATATACATATATGTCTGTATATGTATATACATATATATGTGTATATATATACATATATATACATATATATACACATATATATATATAAATATATATATGTATATATATTGGTGTATTTCGGTAGCAGGTTCTCATGTAGACAATTTTGATTGAAGTTCACAGCAGCTTCTGCGTTCACGACTTTTTTGCTGAGAAGTTCTACATCTCTGATGATGGAACGGTGAGCAATGGGTAGCTCCCATAAAAGTTGTCCGAAAGACATAGAAAGTTCTTGTAGATGAAGAACACTTTATCAAAACAAGCTTTCGACCTACATAGGTCATCTTCAGGTTACCTGGATTCTGGATTCCAAGGAAAGACCACCTCGCTTGCGCGGGATCGGGTTTTGTGGGAGGGGAAGAATGTCTGTAGGAAAATGAAAAGATAGTAGTGTATAAAAGAGGACTATTGCCACCGGGCGAATTGCGAGCGATTAGGGGCTTATTTGTTGTCGTGGCTTTAGGAGAACTGGGCTAGGAACTTGGACGGCGGCGCCAATGCCGGGAGGAAGAGCATATTATATCACCAACGAAAGTTTGGAAAATGGTAGGAGACGTAGTAGGAGAGAAAGGGGGAAAAACGGAAAAATCTTTAGTGGGAGGTAAACTGAAATGAGAAGATGTAGTATAAGAGAAAGTGAGAAAGGAAACGAATTTTAGTCGAAGAAAAAGGAAGTGTATATGTTTGTGCGTGGGATGCGGCTATGTTCGTGAGAGGTGTATGTGTGTAATTTACGGTTAGTGAGTAGATTTCACTTCCCGCGTGTAGAGGGCGTTCCTGATTAGCCCCAGGTAAGGCATGAGAATTCCTGTTTTACCCCAGGTCGGGTTTGAGTAGCGATATTATTATTATTATTATTATTATCATTATTATTACCATTACTATTATTATTATTACATTATTGCGGTTATCACCAGTCAAGCTGGTGAAGGGGTGTGTTACTTGTAGGTGCGGTTATACACGTTTTATCGTGTACACCGCACGTGGGACGGGCGCAGCTGACAGATAGTCTGTACGGTGTGGTCTAGGTGTAATATGTTGTATCAGATGTTTGTGTTTGGCGTGCAGTTTTTCTAGGTGTCTTGAGTGAAGTTTGTGTTTGTGTTGGTTGAGTGGACGGATGTTGGAAATCTGGTGTAGAGACTCAGTGGTTCTGAAGTCGCTCCATCGCGAGCCCGTGATGAACTGGACAGCGGCATTCTGAACCTTCTGATGCTCGTAGTTATTGGTGGCACATGTCAGCTGGCTTAGTCCCGGGGACTGGCACAGAATCGGTCTGACGAGGGCTAGGTACAATCGACGTTTGGTTCTCAGTGTTGCAGTTTTAAAGCGTCTGAGCTTACCCAGCAAAGCCCTAGCCTTCGCTCCCTGCTTGCGGAAGTGTGGGGACCAGGTAACGCCATTATCAAGTGTTCTACCCAGCACACGGGTATGGTCCTTCGCTGGGATGTTTGTGTTGTTTATATTAAGAGGAGTGTTTGTGATTGTTCTGTTGGTTCGTTTGCAGCGGAAGTGTACAGCATTGCATTTCGACGCGTTGGTCTTAATGCGCCACTGTTGCTCCCACGCGTGTGCCCCGTCTAGGATGTTTTGCATTACGTGTAACGCTCCCTGCAGCGTTTTGTGTCTGCTTATGTGGTTAGTGTCGTCCGCATACGAAAGAGTTAGAGCCTGGTTGCGAGGATAAGCCGGCTCTGGCAGGTCATTCGTATATAGATTGTACAGAGTGGGGGCAAGGACTGACCCTTGCGGTACTCCAGCCTTCGGCACAAAAGGTTGGGACAAACAGCCCCGCCACTTTATTCTAATTGACCTGTCGTCCAGGTAGTTGCAGAGCAACCTTGTGAACGGCAGGGCAAAGTCGAAGTTGTGGTACAATTTGTACTTAAGACCTTCGTGCCAGACAGCATCGAATGCCTTCTCCACATCCTTACAAACCAAAATGGCCTTACCAGGGCGACCGTCTGGCGGTCTTTGAACCCATTGAGTGATTATGGATATTACGTCTTCTGCACCGCGCCCGGCCGAAAACAAAACTGGCAGTCCCTCAGCACATTCTCCGTCTCTAGGTACACGGTCAGGCGGCGGCATAAGACGTGCTCAAACACCTTTCCAAAGTACTCCAGAAGGGAGATGGGCCGGTATGAAAGGGGGGCGGAGGCGGGTTTCTGGGGTTTAGGAATGAGGATGGTATGGGAGGCCTTGAATAGTTGTGGGAAGTACCCAGAGGCTAGTGAGCTATTATATAGTGTCGTCATGTGTGAGATTATGTTGTCTGGCATACGTTTGAGTATGTGTGCATCGATGCCTGAAGGGCCAAGGGATTTTAGTTTTAATGCCGAGATAACCCCCTTTACCTCCTCCAAAACGATGGGGCAGATAAGGGGATCATCTTCATCTATAGGGAACTAAATACAGAATTGAAGAAAAGGAGGAACGTGATTGGTCGAGGCTAGCCAATAGGGATCTAGGCATTGACCCAGGATCCCGCTTGCGAACCTGCTTGAGCCGTACGCCGTTCGTCCTCTTCTCTAACTATCTTATAACTGTTTTGGAAATTTCTAAGGCTAGGGTTTTTGTTTTTTATATAAAGGGCTTCCAATATACGTAGACGGGAGTAATCTCCTTCGGTTTGTAGGATGGAAGTTCCTCCGACTAGAAATGATAGTCGGAGGAACTTCCATCCTGCATACCGAAAGAGATTACTCCCGTCTACGTATATTGGAAGCCTTTTATATAAAAAACAAAAACACTTCTCTCAACTCACAAATCACTGACATGTACATAATTCCTAGCCTTAGAAATTTCCAAAACAGTTATTAGATAGCTAGAGAAGAGGACGAACGGTGTACGGCTCAGGCAGGTTCGCAAGCGGGATCCCGGGTCAATGCCTAGATCCCTATTGGCCAGCCTCGACCAATCACGTTCCTCCTTTTCTTCCATTCTGTATTTAGTTCCCTATATAAACTGTTCCCTTCTTTGCCTATACCATAACCTGACAGATTCAACTCAGCGCTCCTAGAGGTCGGACGTCTCTTCAACCAACTCTCTCCACAAGCTCCTAGTATCATCGCCGGCCGGTGGTGGCTGGGAGATATATCTCCTAGCTGCCGCCGGTCTGGCATGGCCGACCTCTACGTTGACGTCGGCAGGCGGGTTTACACCAATACAAATACACACACACATTTCCCAAGTCACGTAAATCTCTGTTTTCAGAGTAGTGCTTGGAAGAAAAGAGGCACATGCACACTTTCTCGCTAGCAAAGCAGAGGCCCAATCGTCTCTCTCAGTACGCCCAATCTGACCGCAGGCTGGTTGACGGAGAGACTTGGGACACCTTTCTGTCCGACCGGCCCGCAACCAAACGCTGGCCTCTCGCTGACGCTGGTGAGCGAGTTTACACTTCTGACATTTACACACAATTCCCAATCGCGTAATTCTCTGTTTTCAGAGTTGTGATTGGAAGGAAAGAGACCATACAACACCCGCCCGTCTGCCCCTCCCTCGCATCGCCACTGAATCTACTCTTCCGAATTCCAAACCCAGTCTGGGGATAAACAGACAACGCTCGCCCCACCTGTGGCTCATCAGGTTCGCCCTCGCCAGCGGTGGCGGCGAGGAGTTATCTCCTTGCCGCTCCCGTTCTGGTCACTGATCTCTTCGTTGACGTCGGCAGGCGGGTGTACACCACCCGTCTGCCCCCCCTCGCACCGCCCCTTGATCAGCTCTAAAAGGACTTCAAACCCAAAACCTGGGGATAATCAGGGTACGCTCGCCCCACCTGTGGCTTATCAGGTTCGCCCTCTACACGCGGAAAGTGAAATCAACTCACTTCTCGTAAGATACACACATACACCTCTCACGAACAGAGCCACAAATCACGCACAAACATCTACACTTACTTTTTCTTCGACTAAAATTCGCTTCCTTTCTAACTTTCTCTTCTACTGCATCTTCTCATTTCAGTTTACCTCCCACTAAAGATTTTTCCGTTTTTCCACCTTTCTCTACTACTACGCCTCCTACCATTTTCCAAACTTTCGTTGGTGATCCTAACCCCGTTAGTAATCCTAACCTCCTAACCTCCGGCGTCAGGCGCTTCCCTCCAAGCTCCTGGTCCAGTCCTCCTAAGCCATGACAACAATCTAGCCCCTAATCGCTCGCAATTCGCCCGGTGGCAATAGCCCTCTTTTATACACTACTATCTTTTCATTTTCTAACAGACATTCTTCCCCTCCCACAAAACCCGATCCCGCGCAAGCGAGGTGGTCTTTTCTTGGAATCCAGAATCCAGAATCCATAACCTGAAGATGACCTATGTAGGTCGAAAGCTTGTTTTAATAAAGTGTTCTTCATCTACAAGCACTTTCTATGTCTTTCGGACAACTTTTATGGGAGCTACCCATTGCTCACCGTTCCATCATCAGAGATGTAGAACTTCTCAGCAAAAAAGACGTGAACGCAGAAGCTGCTGTGAACTTCAATCAATAATATATATATATATATATATATATATATATATATATATATATATATATATATATATACTATGCCACCCGTAACCCGTTGGGTCAAATAAAATCTTAAATGGCTTCTCTTTTTTAAACCAGGTTACTATTAGCTTAAGACTTACCAGTTGTGTGCGGTCATCATGCTCTCTCGAAGGAAAGTAAACTGGATACAGGCGTTCTCAAGAAATTAGATAAGGAGAGCCTTCTTAATTATGCTTATGATATGTCACGTCCCGTCATCCCACTCATTATCATTATCAATCATGGAGTCCCATGGGACTTGAGCGAGAAGCACTGTTTTTAGATGTAAACTTTATGATAGATATACTATGTCACTATCACCGTATAGTATAAATCACGGACAATAAGTTTCTATATCAAATTGAGTATAATTTAGAGCTCTTACCTCTTTTCAGTAGACGAAGGCAGTGACTTGATCAGTTATAAGAAGTGCCATGCAGAAGGTTGTGACGTCATGTCGTCGTTGCTTGGAAAACTACGCATTATATGATTTATACGGCTCGTGATATTTTATTAAACTCATTATGCCTCATAGATGCTAATTCAGGTGTTGAATATACTTTTAGATACTGAATATAAACATTTTAGATATCAATAGTCAGAAAATATGTAATCGAAAAATTGTGACGTCATGTCGTTGCTTGGAACACTACATAATATTCTAATATACCCATTATGTCTCATAGATGCTAGTTCAGGAGTTGGCTATACTTTTGAATAATGAATATGAACATTTTGAATATTAGTGGTCAGAAAATATGTAATCAGAAAATTGGAAATTAAAAAATGAGCAAATTGGAAAATAAACAGTCGTGACGTCACGCGTTCAGAGCTGGGGTTCCTTAGGACCCACAGAGCTGATGTATATTTTTATCTTTAAGGATTTTCCTCCAACGAACACTGTCTCTAAGTGATTTTATTCAGCTGAGGGAAAAACCAATTTCCAGTGTGGAATGATATAAGATTACCATTACCGTTCTTAATGCCAATACCATACTAATGATAGAGACGTATTACGAAGAATTTACGATTCTCGCTCTCTTACGAACAGGCACGATGTATTAGACCATTATTCCTTTTTTCAACTTTCTATACACTTTCTGTAGACTTTCTGTACACTTTCTGTACACTTTCTGTAAACTTTCTATGCACTTTCTGTCATTGACCCAAATCGCTCCTATGTACCATACTTGGTATTTAATTCTTTGGCATTTTCGGCTGCCAATTTCTTTCCCTGAGTTCCTGAATGTCTATCAGGAGGTATCTGAGTCGGCTGCAGGTCAGTCTCTGATCGACAATTTCTTTAATCGATGAATATATCTTTTGAACCTCTTGGATTGCGATGGGTGAAGTCCCGGCCACTTCGTCCATCTTCTTACCCATTCCCTGGAGGAGGGCACAGACTGCCTCCAGGGAGGTTTCGTCCTTTCTTCTAAGGAGGACCTGTGCGCAATATGCTACTCTACTCGTTAGAACGAGGTTTTCAAGGCATAGGCAACCGATAAAGACGCAGAGGGATACATATCGCTTTCTGCAGGCAATCTTCTTAAGCTCTGCTTCAGCTCTTTCTTCGCGGGGAAGGTTGTCCAAGCTTTCATTGTCTGCCCGTGTTTCGAAAGAGCTCTGGCACTCGCTCAACAAGCGGGCTTTGAAGACCTTTGTTTGTTCTCTGCCCAAACTTTCTGTCAATATCTTGGACAGCTGTGCGTACGTTTGTGAGTAGAATTGCTGTCTTGTTGCGAAGTCAACGATTATTCCGGCTGCCGTTCCCACTTCGCCCGGGTGCTTAGCTAGGAAGGCCTTTATTTGCTCGGAAATCTTCTTGAAATTCTTCGCTGACAGCTTATTCATAAGTGACTTGAATAACCCAATATCCGTGGCCTATTTGTCCACATGGACAGGCCTGTCTTTGGATGGGGTTGATGGCGTCTACTCCTGCCTTTTGTGCCAGTTTGGTGGAGTAGGTATAACTCGACAAGTAGTCACTGGAGTTCTGCGCAACTCATTCTTTTCTTCTCGAGGCTTTGAGATATTAGAGGATTTAGTGCTTTCAGAGTGCCTGTCTTGGGTTTGGGAATATGCAGTCTATTGCAGCCTGCTGTGCCTAGGAGAAATGACCGAGCTTTGGCACGGTGCATTCTTTCGTTCTTCAGTTTTAGAGGCGTTCGAAGGCTTGGTACTGCCTATCTGCCTTGTGTCTCTGAGGTTTCTTTGGTTTTTGGGAGCTTTTTGTCCTGTTCTGCCATTTTGCAC
>NC_134788.1:27149091-27161591 GCF_046742065.1 Oratosquilla oratoria | reverse complement strand
TCAGAGGAACTCTCCATGACATTAGACGCTCACTGGTCCCTACGGGTGTATTAGAGGTTTGGCTCAGCAGAGAGGATTTGACTGCAAAACCTACCCCGTAGAGTCGTCGCTCACCTTCAGAGAGGCCTTTCCAGAAAGAGGTGTACCCTCCTCCCTCTTCAGAGAGTGAGTCTTCACCCCTCAGTCGTGTTTCACTAGGAGCTGCAATGTCGATATTGTATTTGCTAAGTTCGTGGACCACCAATCCAGTTCTTCTCCTCGGACGGGGGTTGACATCACTGTCGAGCAAGGTCCTAATGTTCCAGGTCGAAATTTATAAAAAAAAAAAAAAAAAAAAAAAAAAAAAAAAATTATTATTCTTTAGTTGGCTGCATGCGTGTATATATAATTATGATATATATATATATGTATATATATATATATATATATATATGTATATGAATATATTTACATATATATGTATATATAAATGCATATGTATATATATATATATACATACATATATATATATATATATATACATATATGAATCTATATATATAAATATATATATGTATATATATATATGTATATATATATATATATATACATGTATATATATGTATATATATATATATACATATGTATATATATATATATGTATATATATATTAGACCACCCGTGACCCGTTGGGTCAAATAAAATCTTAAATAGCTCCTCTTTTTAAAGCAGGTTACTATTAGCTTAAGACTTAGCAGTTGTGTGCGGTCCTCGTGCTCTCTCGAAGGAAAGTAAACTGGGTACAGGCGTTCTCAAGAAATTAAATAAGGAGAGCCTTCTTGATTATGTTTATGTTATGTCACGTCCCGTCATCCCACTCCCAATCCCACTACCACTTCCAATCCCATTCCCACTCATTATCATTACACTGGGTAACAACCAAAAAATCGTCAGGGGTTTCTTAGCTGATTTAGACTAATTTTGGTGTTCTGAGTCCGAATATCACATTGGTTTTGCTCAATCAGGTCAACTTTTTGAGATACAGCCATAGGCCTACCTGACGAGCTATACATATGATAATTTGAAGGGTTTTGAGTTCAATCCTATTTTTCTTGAAGAATATAGCGAATTATTCATATATAAATGGTTGCTTCTGGTGTGTTTCTGTTTGAAATTGACTAATTGACTTATTTCTTTCTTTTCAGGGTATTGATATGGCTTCGGCGCGACGGTCATGCAGGAATAATCCTGACATTATCTGCTACATTTGCGGAGAATACACGCTGTCAATGCACAGGAAGAGCATCACAAGCTTTGTGAAGCGCGCATACCAGGCTTACTTTCAAGTCAAGCTGGGTGACCAAGATAAGTCCTGGGCACCGCACACGGTGTGCATGACGTGCGTGGAATACCTCCGGCGGTGGACGAAGGGCACGAAAACTTCACTGAAGTTTGGGATTCCGATGGTTTGGAGGGAGCCATCTGACCATGAATCGGATTGTTACTTCTGCGTCATCAATACTACTGGCATCAACCGGAAGAATCGGAGCAGCCTCCAGTACCCCGACCTTCCATCTGCCCGCCGTCCAGTTGCTCACTGCGAAGAACTTCCTGTACCAGCGTGCAGAGAGCTTCCTGACAGCGACGACGAGGCCACCACTGCATATGAGGGAGGAGATACAGAAGAAGAGTATGAAACACAAGATGGTCCGCAGCCCTTTTCACAATGTGAGCTTCATGATCTGGTTCGGGATCTCAGCTTGTCGAAGACTTCCGCCGAGCTGTTGGCCTCCAGACTCAAAGAGAAAAATCTACTCGGCGAGGACGCGCGTATCACGTTCTTTCGTAGAAGGCATCAGGACTACATGGGCTACTTCTGCCAGGAGGAAGACCTCGTGTACTGCCGAGATGTCGCCGGTCTTCTTGTTAAACTCGGCGCTCCTCAATATGATCCAAGAGATTGGCGACTCTTCATAGACAGTAGCAAGCGCTCTTTGAAGAGTGTGCTCATCCACAACAGGAACGAGTTCGCCTCAATTCCTCTTGCGCACTCCACAACTCTCAAAGAGAAATATGAAGCAGTCAAGTACGTGCTCGACAAAATCCAATATGAGCAGCACCAATGGCTCATCTGCGTCGACCTTAAGATGGTGAACTTTCTACTTGGTCAGCAGTCCGGGTACACAAAGTACCCATGCTTTATATGTAAGTGGGACAGTCGAGACAGAGCCCAGCACTATGTGAAGAAAGAGTGGCCGGCGCGAGAGCAGTTAGTACCTGGGGCGAGCAACATCATAAACGAACCTCTTGTTGACCGGGAAAAGATTTTGTTCCCACCGCTTCACATCAAGCTTGGGTTAATGAAACAGTTCACGCGCGCTCTGGACAAGGATGGGAGGTGCTTCAACTACCTGTGGCGAGCCTTCCCTGGAGTGACCATTGAGAAGCTGAAGGCCGGCATTTTCGATGGCCCACAGATACGGCAGCTCATCAAGGACACAGAGTTCGAAAACTCCATGAACACGCTAGAGTGCGCCGCCTGGAGGTCGTTTGTGCAGGTGGTGAACAACTTCCTGGGGAACAAGAAGGCAGCAAACCACGCCACACTCATCAACAGCATGATAAAGAACTTCCAAAACCTCGGGTGTTTGATGAGTATAAAGATGCATTTCCTGTTCTCACACATGGAGAAGTTTCCTGAAAACCTTGGTGCGGTCAGCGACGAGCAGGGAGAAAGGTTCCATCAGGACATGCGTCAAATGGAGGAGAGGTACCAGGGGAGGTGGGACGCAGTCATGCTCGCGGACTACTGCTGGTCGCTGAAGAGAGACAACCCAGCAGCTGCTCACACACGGAATTCGAGGAAACGGCGATTTACGCCGTGAACTCCGAACTTTTGTGTCACGTAACGCTCATGTACATGTATTAAGCTTATCAAATGTAATCGAGTATATAAAAAAATGAATGAATTTGGATACGTTGACTTTTATTTCCCCAGGAAAACGGAAAAACCGAATTTTTATGATCCGCAGAAATTGGGTTTTTGGACGGAAAAATCGGTTTTTTTCTTAAATGTCTGTAGTGAACAATCCTGAGCTGATTGAGAAAAACCAAGGGCATTTTCGGACTCAGAGCATCACAATTAGTCTAATTCAGCTGGAAAACCCTGGACGATTTTTAAAAAAAAAAAAATTTGTTACCCAGTGTTATCAATCATGGAGTCCCATGGGACTTGAGCGAGTAGCAATGTTTTTAAATATAAACTTTATGCTAGATATACTATGTCACTATCACGGTATAGTATAAATCACGGAAAATAAGTTTCTATATCAAACTGAGTATAATTTAGAGCTCTTACCTCTATTCAGTAAACGAAGGCAGTGACTATATTAGTTATAAGAAGTGAAATGCAGAAGATTCTGACGTTATCGTCGTTGCTTGGAAAACTACGCATCATATGATTCATACGGTTCGTAATATCTTAATAAACTATTATGCCTCATAGATGCTAATTCAGGAGTTGACTATACTTTTAGATACTGAATATGAAAAGTTTAGATATTAATGGTCAGAAAATATGTAATCGGAAAACTGTGAAGTCATGTCGTTGCTTGGAACACTACGTCATTTTCTAATAAACTCATTATTGCTCATAGATGCTAATTCAGGAGTTGGCTATACTTTTAAATAAGGAAGATGAAAATTTTAAATATTAATGGTCAGAAAATATGTAATCGGAAAATTGGAAATTAAGAAATTGGCAAATTGGAAAATTAGCAGTCGTGACGTCACGCGCTCAGAGCTGGGGTTCCTTAGGACCCACAGAGCTGATATCGTGACGTCATGTCTCTTCTGATTGGCTAGTCCTCAGTCATGACGTTATATCTCTTCTTCTGATTCCTTCTTCTGATTGGCTGGTCCTCAGTCGTGACGTCATATCTCTTCTTCTGATTGGCTGGTCCTCAGTCGTGACGTAATGTCTCTTCTTGTGATTGGCTGGGTGACGGTCTGGGGCAAGTTCCTGGTCAATAATTGACCTACTATGTTTTGAACAGATTATTTTGTTGAATTTCTTATATTATTACTATTATCATTGTTATACATATTTTTATTTTTAAGGATTTTCCTCCAACGAACACTGTCCCTAAGTGATTTTATTCAGCTGAGGGGAAAATCAATTTCCCTGTGTGGAACGATATAAGATTACCATACTGATAACAGAGACGTATTACGAAAAATGAATGATTTTCGCTTTTTTTATGAACAGGCACGATGTATTAGTACACTTTCTGTAGACTTTCTGTGCACTTTGTGTAAACTATCTGTACACCTTCTGTAAACTTTCTTTACACTTTCTGTCATTGACCCAAATCGCTCCTATGTACCATACTTGGTATTTAATTCTTTGGCATTTTTGGCTGCCAATTTCTATCCCTGAGTTCCTGAATATCTGTCAGGAGGTACCTCAGTCGGCTGCAGGTCAGTTTCCGATCGATAATCTCTTTAATGGATGAATATATCTTCTGGACTTGTTGGGTTGCGATGGGTGAAGTCCCGGCCACTTCGTCCATCTTCTTACCCATTCCCTGGAGGAGGGCACAGACTGCCTCCAGGGAGGTTTCGTCCTTTCTTCTAAGGAGGACCTATATGCAGTAGGCTACTCTTCTCGTTAGAACGAGGTTTTCGAGGCATAAGCTTCCAATGAAGACACAGAGGGCTACATATCTCTTTCTGCAAGCAATCTTCTTGAGCTCTGCTTCGGCCCTTTCTTCGCGTGGCAGGTTGTCTAAGGAGCTTTCTTTGTCTTCCCCTTTTTCGAAAGAGCTCTGGCACTAGCTCAACAAACGGGCTTTGAAGACTTCTGTTTGTTCTCTGCTCAAACTTTCTGTCAATACCTTGGACAGATGTGCGTAGGTTTGCGAGTAAAATTGCTGTCTTATTGCGAAGTCAACGATTATTCCGGCTGCCGTTTCCACCGCGCCCGGGTGCTCGGATAGGAAGGCCTATATTTGCTGGGAAATTCTCTTGAAATTCTTTGTCGACAGCTTATTGATAAGTGACTTAAAAATCCCAATATCCGATGCCTATTTTTCTACATGGACAGGCCTGTCTTCGGATTGGGTTGAGGCCTTCTACTCCTTCCTTTTGTGCCAGTTCGGTAGAGTAGGTAAAACACGACAAGTAGTCACTGGAGTTCGGTGAGACTCATTCTTTTGTTCTTGAGGCTTTGAGACACTAGAAGGTTTGGTGCTTTCTGAGTGCCTGTCTTGGGTCGGGGAATATTTTTTCTATTGCAGCCTGCTGCTGTGGCAGTCAGCTGGAATAGGTATATGCCTGGGAAGAATGACCGAGGTTTGGCACGGTGCGTTCATTTGTTTTTGAGTTTTAGAGAGATTTGAAGGCTTGGTACTGCGTAGCTGCCTTGTGTCTCTGTTATTCCTTTGTTTTTTGGAGCATTTGGTCCTGTTCTGCCTTCTTGCACCAAACGGCCTCTTTCCAGGTGTCTTTTTCTTTGTGGGACTTCACTTTTAAGCGTCTCTTTCTTATTCTTTTTCTTCTTTGCTACTACAGTCCATTCACCTTCCTGTTCATTCACAGCTTCATTTTCCATTGTTTTTGCCTCTTTCATATTCTTTCTGTGCACTTTCTGTGCACTTTCTGTAAACTTTCTGTACACTTTCTGTACACTTTCTGTAAACTTTCTATACACTTTCTATCATTGACCAAGATCACTACTACATACCATAATTGGCCTTTAATTCTTTGGCATTTTTTGATGCCAATTTCTTTCCCCGAGTTCCTGAATGTATATCAGGAGTTATCTCAGTCCTGCTGCAGCTCAGTTTCTGATCGGCTTGGCAGTGCCTATCTGCCTTAAGTCTCTTTGGTTCCTTTGGGTTTTGGGAGCTTTTTGTCCTGTTCTGCCCGTTTGCACCAAACGACCTCTTTCCGTGTGTCTCTGTCTTTCTGGAACTACAGTCTTAACCTTGTCTTTCTTATTCCTCTTTTTCTTTTTTCCTACTACAGTCCATCCTTCTTGCTGTTCATTCACCTCATTTTCCTTTGTATTTGCCTCTTTCATTCTGTCGCAAACCAGTTTTTTATCGATTACAGCCTCGTTGATGATTTTCACTTTCTGATTATCATTTCTAATATCAGTTTCAATAATATTTTTGCTTTCCATTTCACTTTTAGGTTGTTCTTTCACTTGTTTGATTTCCTTCCTTTCCTTTAGATGTTTTTCCAACCTTTTACTCTCTTTTCCCTGGTTTTTACTCTTCATTACTTCATTATCTTCTGCATTACCTTGACCGTTAACTTTCTTTTCACCTTTGCCTTCAAGCTCAATTTTCTAATTGCCTTTACCGTTGTTCCTGGCTTTCCTTTTATCAGTAGCTTTTCTCTCCTTTTCCAGATTCTCGAGACTTTTAATATCACTTTCAATGTCAAATTCTTTATCTTCCTTTTCTTTCTTTTCAGCTTCCTTTCTCTCACTGATATCCATATCTTTCACTGTCCTTTTACCAGGAGCTCTTTCATTTTTAAGACTTTCGATAACTTTTGTATCACTTTCAATGTCAGTGTTTTTGTCTTTCTTTTCCGTTTCTCTTTCCTAACTTAATTTCCTTCCACTGATATCCTCATTCTCTTTCTCAGGCACTGACGCTTTACCTGGACTACGTGAGAGAAATTCCGCCAAATCTTTTGGCAGTGGAGTCGTCTTTATAGTACAAGACTGGAGCTTATACCTGAGGACTCTTACATAAACTTGGCCATCAAGACCCTGGAAGAATTCGGTCTTATCAATAAATTTTTCTGCTGACCTGCAATCGCTTAGGAGAGACTGGAACACAGGATCTTTCACTCTGAACATGATAAACTTCCCCTCAACTATCTTAGAGACCAGTGCCCCTCATCGAGCGTAACTTCACTAAATCGGAGAAGAGAGATGAACTTCCCGCAGACTCTTCCGGAAGACCTGGAGGAGAAGACTCTCCCACCCGATCCCTTCCGAAACCAAAGCTAATTACGGGAACATCCTTTGATGGAGGTTGGTCGGAGCACATGGAAAAGAATTAAAACATGTTAAAATTATTATCATCATTATTATCATTATCATTATTATCATTATTATTATCATCATCATCATTATTATTATTATTATTATTATTGTTATTATCATTATTATTATTATTATTATTATTATTATTATTATTATTATTATTATTACTATTATTATTATTATTATTATTATTATTATTATTATTATTATTATTATTATTATTATTATTATTATTATTATTATTATTATTATTATTATTATTATTATTATTATCATTATTATTATTACTATTATTATTATTATTATTATTATTATTATTATTATTATTGTTGTTATTATTATTATTATTATTGTTGTTATTATTATTATTATTATTATTATTTTTATTATCATTATCATTATCATTATCATTATTATCATTACCAGTGTGTACGCCCGTTAAAAATAACAGGATTTAATATCATACGTTTGAATGTCATATAATGGTATAGATTAAATTTCCGATCATTAAGTGCCGACAATATAAGAAAATTTAGTTATCAACACAAAAATGTTTATTCCAGTAATAAACAAAGCAAATATGTACAAAAAATATACACAAAGCATTATATGAACACAAAATCCATTATTGCAAAAGTTCGTGCAAAACAATATTACCACGATCTATGTCATATTGAAGAAAAATACAGAAAATACAACTGCTAAAATTGGTAGGTCCTGTTTTCATCAGGCGTTTCATTGTCTTTCTTGCTTGTCTCTTCCACTCTTCTCTTCTTTAATACGCCTCATTTTATCAAACTTATAAATATATATATCAATGATATTCATCTTGCTGTTTTCATATCACTATTTACAAACGAATCCTTATTTCTTGTCGCATGCCATAGAAAACGAATCTCAAGCATTGATGACGTCATGTCGCTTCTCTCTGACCACAAGATGCCGCCCAGGAGAATTACAGTAGCAGGTACGTTCAGCCTCAACACGAATCGATTTATCTTTTGTCAAGTATTGAAGGTGTATTTTTGCTTCTGTATCATTTAACAGACTTAATATTAACAGTATGTCATTCCGATGTACAGTATTATGGGCTATAACATAAAGTCACAAAAATACGGAGGAGTTATCGTTGAAGTCTCTACAATATCGATATGAAATATATATCGTACTATTATGCTATTATGACGCCTTAGAGGACATTGCAAATCTCAGATCTTATAAGAGGCCACGTTCAAATTCAAGATGGGTACTTAGCTTAGAATTAATGTACATACCATGGGCTACAGCTGTATAAGTTTTCTTGCTTTTTGTCACAAGTTGCACAATTCTGATCAATTGTGGCCTTTAACCGTTGAACTATGTAATGGACACATGGGACGATGCTCCAAACAGGCATCGTCTCTTCAGGGAAAGAGACGTAGATTAGCTAGATGACTTCGATGTCTTTCTGTCTGTCTGTCTGTCGAACTCCGAGGTCTTATTGTTTAGGAAAATACACCAGGAGGCGATTAGTAGCTGCGATCGAAACCGTCACCTTTGTTCTATGAGACTATACGGTCACTGCTGGGGATTGGAGGGAAGTGTGGGTCTCGAACACACAACTAAGCGAATGCGAGACCAGCACGCCTCCGATTACGCCACCAACGCGTATTGAGAACTCGTTAACCAATTCATTTATGGTGAATAGAATCACCTGGCGACGAGGCTAACCCAGTGAGATATATGTTTCTTGTTTTGAATATCTTGTTTGACTTAATGATTGATAAAAACAGGAATAAAAACGAAAAGAGAACAAATAAATTATTCAAAGGAAAAAGAAAAAAGCAAAATAAAAGAAATAGGTGGAATAAAGAAAATAAACGATAGAGAAAGAAAAGAAAAGTATAGGAAAGGAAAAGAAAAGAAAAGAAAAGAAAAGAAAAGAAAAGGAAGAAGAAGAAGAAGAAGAAGAAGAAGAAGAAGAAGAAGAAGAAGAAGAAGAAGAAGAAGAAAAAGAAGAAGAAGAAGAAGAAGAAGAAGAAGAAGAAGAAACACAACAAAAATAAATGAATAAATGCTGCAACACTTTAGTGAATTCTCACAAGGTCGTTGCTCCTAGGCCTACACGTGTTTGTGCAAATGCAAAAATTTCTCTCCTATTCATGATGGAAACATAAATGGGTTTCACCATATTTTCCTTTTTGAGTCTGAAGTCTTACATCTGAGGTCTTCGAAGGTTCATGAGATCTAAAAGTCTTTCCACCATCGTCCTTAAGAAATGTTTGTGACCTCTCCAAGTGTCAGTGACTCACAGACATATTAACGAAGTGGGTTCCTTTGGAGCTTAGGATCTCCTAACTGAGATATCTTCTACCCTCTAATGTTGTTATATCATTTTTTTTTCTATCTTATTTTATTTATTTATTTATTAAGTTATTTATCTATTTCTTTATCAATTTTTTTCTATTTATTCACTTATTTACCTATTTTTTATTGTATCTATTTAATTAATTTTATTTGTTTTATCTATTTTATTTATTTTGTTTGTTCTATGTATTTTATTTATTCTAGGTATTTTAGTAAAGGGGGGGAGCAGATTCTCAGTAATATACGTGGAGTTAAAAACGACAGCATTGTTGTAGTTGTTCAGTTTTTTCTTCGTATTCTCGATTTTCCTGATAAGAGAATTTCCATTAACTGGGTGAATTGAAACTAGGTCTCTATATTCTTCCATTTGTTCTTATTTGACATCTACGTTTCGTCTTAAACAAGACATTATCAAAATATAACTGAAATAACAAAAATTACATGGTAACAGTAAAGATACTAGACAATATCAAGATATAACTGAAATAACAAAAATTACATGGTAACAGTAAAGGTACTAGACAATATCAAGATACAACTGAAATAAAATAAAAATTACATGGTAACAGTATTAATAAAGGTGACAAATTTTTAAAAATAAATACGAAGACTTACATACAGGTATTTAAAGAGAGGAAGAAGGATGTGACAATCCAGAGATGACAGAAGTATATATACCTAAGATCAGGTCAGACGAAGGGGGGGGGGAGGGACAGACAATAAGGACCTCAGAGGTCAAGGGTGAGGGGGGGTGGGGGGGGTGGGTTAGGCTGGTGCGGTCACCAAGGGTGGAGGAGGAGGTGGAGGTGAAGGGAGAGAGAGAGAAGGGGTAGAGGGGGAGGGGGGATTTTTATTTCTAAATAATGGGATAGAAGAGATTACATTGCATTGAATGTGAATAACTGGAGTTTTGTCCTTAATGTGGAAGGCTTCGAGTAGTTGTAGTCTCCTAGGGTCATTGCTCGATCCAATAATTTTGGTGTTGTTGATCAAATCATCTCTCCTGAGTGCAGCGTTATGGGAACTCCTATGGTGTTCTTTGATTGCTCCCTCTTGTAGGTGGAAAGTTAGGCGACGGCTGACTTTACATCTAGTAAAACCAATGTAGGAATGGGGGAGGAAATTACAATTTCCTGTAGAACATTGATATTGTTATACTACATTAGTTTTAGATGTGAAGTCTGATCGCTTAGACAAATTGTTTGTCATGATCAGGGAGGAAGTTTTGGGTTTTTATCATAGATGAGAACTCTGATTTTGTTGTTCTCATTTGTAGGAAGGCAATTTTTATGAATGATGTCTCTGATGACTTTTTCATCTTTCTTATAATTACTAGTGAAGGTGTTTCTGTAGTAAACGTTAATGAAGTTATGATTTTATGGTTCTTTGATTGTGAAATGGGATTCTAGCGAATAACCTCTGGGGCCCCCTACTGCTCCGAGAACCCCGGGGACCCAGGGGCACGGAGTGACGAGTTATACCACTCGACATTCGGTTGCTGGAGTAACTTTGGTAGACTCAGGGGTACCACGTGATGGTAAAACTCCAGTATTTAGAGGACAGAGGCTTGGTCTTAAAGATAGCCTAAAAATAACAATTGTACACCCAAAAGTTGTTTAAGCCTATATATACATATACAGGCATATATATATATATATATATATATATATATATATATATATATATATATATATATATATATATATATATATATATATATATATATACATATAATTAAATGTGCACTTAAAAGTTCCTTAAGCCTATATATACATATACAGGGATATATATATATATATATATATATATGTATATATATATGTATATATATATATATATACATATATATATATATATATATATATATATATATATATATATACATATATACTTAAATGTACACTTAAAAGTTCCTTAAGCCTATATACATATATACAGGGTGGGGCGCGGAAACTTCCCGATTTGGAGATTGAATTATAAAGAGTTTACACTTCACAATTCTTTATTCTACTTTTATGTCTGTCACACAACATGGGAGATTTACTTTTACACAGTTCTAAAAACAATACCTATTACTAAAAATCTATGACCCGATCGGTTTTCCCAATCCGCCAGAACCCGGCAGAATGCGGACACGCTGACCCCTGTCCGAGAGTAAAGGTCTATTCGATTTTTTTTTTTTGGCAGGGCCCGACGTGATATCAAGGGCACGTGTACATTCAACCTGTGAAAGATGCCTGAAACTTCAGCAGTAATGAAACGAAGAAACCGCCATTTTTGGAAATGGGTTACAGAAACGAAAAAAAAAAAAAATAACAAAACAGCACCTGTCGAAAAACAAAAAGCAAGTTGTGTTTTTAAAACGAGAACATGCCGCTAAATTTCCAACGTTATATCAAACTTGCAAGGACTTCTCCATCAAGGAATCAATAAAGTCGTAAAAGTCGTCAATTTTTGTTGTCTAATAAATAAAACCGGTTTCGTGTCTGTCTGTCTGTCAGACTTTTTTCTCGATTCGATCGATCGACTAATTTCGATTTCGACGACTCAACCTTGAGCCGTGGACGATCATTGTTAGGCCATGGACGCTCATCGTTGAGTCATGGACGATCATCGTTGAGCCCTGAACGATCATCGTTTTGCAATGGACGATCATCGTTGAGCCGTGGACGATCATCGTTGAGTAAAGAACGATCATCGTTAAGCCATGGTGTCGAAGTTCTCGAAGGTGCCGAAGTTCTCGAAGGTGCCGAAGTTCTCGAAGGTGCCGAAGTTCTCGAAGGTGTCGAGGTTCTCGAAGTTCTCGAAAGTGCCGAAGTTCTCGAAGGTGCCGAAATTCTCGAAGGTGCCAAAGTTCTCAAAGGCGCCGAAGTTCGCGAAGGTGCCGAAGTTCTCGAAGGTGCCGAAGTTCTCGAAGGTGCCGAAGTTCTCGAAGGCGCCGAAGTTGTCGAAGGTGCCGAAGTTCTCGTAGGTGCCGAAGCTCTCGAAGGTGCCGAAGTTCTCGAAGGTGCCGAAGTTCTCGAAGGTGCCGAAGTTCTCGAAGGTGCCGAAGCTCTCGAAGGTGACGAAGCTCTCGAAAGTGCCGAAGTTTTCGAAAGTGCCGAAGTTCTC
>NC_134788.1:27141591-27144091 GCF_046742065.1 Oratosquilla oratoria | reverse complement strand
GTGACATAAATGACCCAATATCTGTGGCCTATTTGTCCACATGGACAGGCCTGTCTTTGGATGGGGTTGAGCGCGTCTACTCCTACCTTTTGTGCCAGTTCGCTGGAGTAGGTATAACTCGACAAGTAGTCACTGGAGTTCTGTGCAACTCATTCTTTTCTTCTCGAGGCTTTGAGACATTAGAGGGTTTGGGGCTTTCAGAGTGCCTTTCTTGGGTTTGGGAATATGCCGTCTATTGCAGCCTGCTGTGCCTAGGAGGAATGACCGAGGTTTGGCACGGTCCATTCATTTGTTCTTCAGTTTTAGAGGCGTTCGAAGGCTTGGTACTGCCTATCTGCCTTGTGTCTCTGTAGTTCCTTTGGTTTTTAGGAGCATTTTGTCCTGTTCTGCCAATTTGCACCAAATGACCTCTTTCCATGGGTCTTTTTCTTTCTTGGACTACAGTTTTAACCGTTTCTTTCTTATTCTTCTTTTTCTTTTTTTCTACTACAGTCCATTCTTCTTCCTGTTCACTCACAACATCATTTTCCCTTGTGTTTGCCTCCTTCATATTGTATTTACTCTCTTTATATTTTATTCTCTCGCAAACCAGTTTTTCATCGATTACAGCCTCGTTGATAAATTTCACTTTCTAATTATCATTTCTAGTATCCATTTCACTTTTAGTTTGCTCTTGCACTTTTTTGATTTCCTTTCTTTCCTTTTGACCTTTTTCAAACCATTTACTCTCTTTTCCATGGTTTCCACTCTTTATCACTTCATTGTTTTCTGCAGTACTTTTACCATTAAGGGGGTACGCGACACCTGGAGGTCATTTTCTAAAATATTTAGAGTAAAGAGCTGAAACTTCTCAGGTAAATAGGTATTCATATTGCCTACATTTTAGGTGAAGCAGAATGATGTTTGTACACATGTACACATGTACGTATACCAGTAGCGACATTTAAAAGTGCACAGCACCATAATACGTGGACCAATTTGTTTTATATTTTGATTAGTCAGTAGGCACACATAGGGCCGGTCATTGAGTAATTGAACAATTTCCTTTATACTTTTGCATACAGGCATTTCAATTTTAATGGCTGGCAAAAATCGTGAAAAATACAATTTTTTTGCTCTTGTTTCCATTATTACTCCAAACTCTTTCATCCTATTCAAAATATTCGAAGGATCGGCCCTAGCAGTTACTAAAAGTAATATTCCCTGTAAGTTTCATCTAAATCTGATGTATATTAGATTCTTTATGATTAAAAAAAAGTAGAAAAATATCAAACGGAGATATGGCAACTTGAAATATGAATATATCTGTAACTTGCTTATAGTTTCACCAATTCGACTGATTTTTTCATGGCTTAATTCTTATTATATAATAAGTAAGTACAGTAAAAATTATCAACATATTTTAATTACAAGTACTTTAAATACTGAAAAACTAAAGTATAAGTATGTCACAGTAGTGACGACGCACAGACGACAACATCATATAATTTGCTTTTTTGCACCTTTGGCGGTTTCTTCATATGAAACCTCTCTGCTGGGGGTCTTCAGGGTATCTAAATCATTGGAAAGAGGTTTATTTTCCAGTAGTGGGCGCCTTCTCTTTCCTCATCAGATTCCCCTCGCCAATCTATGTTGGTAGGGCACCCCCTCCAGCATCATATGATGTCCCTTCTTCTTTCTTCTTCCTGTATAGCCTTGATCTTTTTCCTCTTGCTTTCTTCTTTGGATTTAATCTTCCTCTTTGAATTGTTTAGTCTAATGTTGTCCTTTACCTCTGTCACCGTCACAGAGGTGCAGGTGAGGGCGGTGGTGGAGTGAGAGGTGGTGAGATCTTTAGTCGTCTTTGACTGCTTGCCATCTTTAACTGCTGTTTTTTGTCATTGTGATGTTCTTTTGTTCTTTTTGCTACCCATGATGACTGTACTAAAGAGTAATATGTACTAGCTAAAGTAATAGATTGCAATGAGAGCTCATGAGACATGCGTACTTCCCTTTTCAGAGCTAGCCGGTAACTAACGCTTAGTTTCGCACAAAGTTGGCGAAATATTCTCCCTCCACCTTCCTCCCTTCCCCTCCACAATCGTATTGGCCGTTGATACACTGGGCGAGTGTAAATTCAATCAAATTTCAACGTTATTCGCTGCGCCTGAAGGTCCTAAGTGGCACGCCTCCCTCTACTGTGGGTTGCGCCTTTAAATCTGTCCCTTTAAACCTAACCCAGGACCTTTAAATTGCGTGCGGCTGGAAAATTATTTGTCGGGATTTATTTCTAAGTGGTATACGAATATTTTGAACACAGTTTTGAAAAATGCCATATCTTGACCAAATTCACCCCCCCAGGTGTCGTGTACCCCCTTAACTTTCTTTTCACTTTTGCCTTCAAGTTCAATCTTCTAATTGTCTTTACCATTGTTCCTTGCTTTCCTTTTATCAGTAGCTTCTCTTTCCTTTTCGAGACTTTCGAGACTTTTAATATCACTTTCGATGTCAAGTTCTTTAT
>NC_134788.1:27124091-27136591 GCF_046742065.1 Oratosquilla oratoria | reverse complement strand
TCTAATGGAACAACAATCTCATTTTTAATTTCCTTTAAGATTTTTGGATGCCAACCGTCAGGCCCTGGTGTTTTATTAACTTTGAGTTTGTCTATACACCTTTTTTAATTTTTTCTTTTGTTATATTTACCGTAGTGAGTAAGTTTACCCCAGACTTTTCACAGGTTTCAGTTTGGAATTCACTTTGAGGTGTTTCGTTTACGAATACCGAGCTAAAAGAATTGTTTAAGATTTTACACATTCCTTCATTTGAATATTCAAGTTGACCGTCAGCAGATAATAGAGGACCAATGTGATTCCTAACAATCTTTTTATCTCTAATGTAACTATAGAATTCTTTGGGATTTTCTTTGGATTTCTCAGCAATGTTCATTTCGTATTGCCGTTTTCTTTTTCTTGTTGTCTTTTTTAAATCTCTCTGTATTGATACATAACTTTCATAGTCATTAGATGCACCCGAGCACTTATATTTCTTATAAGCCTGTCTCTTTTTAGCAATACTTTTTTCAGTTTCTTTGTCGAGCCACTTTGGGCGAGCCTGATTTGGGGGACGTCTGTCCTTAAAAGGAATGTAAAATATAGGGAACTAAATACAGAATGGAAGAAAAGGAGGAACGTGATTGGTCGAGGCTGGCCAATAGGGATCTAGGCATTGACCCGGGATCCCGCTTGCGAACCTGCTTGAGCCGTACGCCGTTCGTCCTCTTCTCTAACTAGCATTTCTAGTCGGAGGAACTTCCATCCTGCATACCGAAAGAGATTACTCCCGTCTACGTATATTGGAAGCCCTTTATATAAAAAACAAAAACCCTTCTCTCAACTCACAAATCACTGACATGTACATAATTCCTAGCCTTAGAAATTTCCAAAACAGTTATAAGATAGTTAGAGAGGAGGACGAACGGCGTACGGCTCAAGCAGGTTCGCAAGCGGGATCCTGGGTCAATGCCTAGATCCCTATTGGCCAGCCTCGACCAATCACGTTCCTCCTTTTCTTCCATTCTGTATTTAGTTTCCTATATAAACTGTTCCCTTCTTTGCCTATACCATAATGGAATGGATTAGCGGAAAGAATGTAAAACGTGGCTATACACTGACATTGCGCGAGCCGTAAAAAAAAGGGGCTGAATCTCGACGTGGTAGGTGATGCTCGATACGGGAGAGTTGGGGGGCAGGTCTATCTCTGGCGATAACTAGCCAAGCACGCACGCGTCTATGCCAGTTGTGCTGGAGAAGCACGACACTGGGAGGGAAGTTTCCCCCTCTACTGTAGAGTAATCAAGTTCTAAGACCGCATGGGCAATGATCATCTACAGCAGAGTTAAGGGGACATAGATCATCGGCAGAGCGAGTTCTCAAGAATACGAGAATTATCTCGGGTACCGGAATTTCTTTTTTTTTTTTTTTTTTTGTAGCTTGCGGAGCGACGTTCTGAATGCTACGGAGGTTGGGCAACGAGTGCTAATCCATTCCATTAACCCGTCACCCTCCTACAACAATCGCTTGACAATCACCACCCACTTAACCAACACGTATTACACAAACACGAAACACTAGGACACAAGGACGCTTAACCCATTGCGCTCGGCGCAATGGGTCGAGTCAGAATCCGGGACTCGCGTCCCAATAACAACAACCGTCAACCACGAACTAAGGAACTATGGGACACTCTAGCCACACACAATATATACATACATAAACTCATTCCCCAACACAACGCATTTCTTCTCCTTACAGACGACACAACCACCGAAACACTATGTCAGGAACAAACCAAGGACCATTTTTCACAGAAAGGATTTGCCATTCAAGACCCACCAGAGCTCAACGCAAACAGGACACTCGTAATCACACAAGTTGACCCACATGTAACGAACCACACAAAACAAGAGATAAAAGAAGAAATTGAAAGACTTAACACAAACACTGCAGTCACTGAAGTCATCACACTCCCACGCACACAAACAGTCATTAAAATCAAACTCGAAACAACACAAATGGTGACAGACTGCCTACAGAGAGGAATTAAGATGTTCAGCCAATCCTTCCCCACACATGCACTTAGGAAAGACACATACACATACGTCCCACAATGTAACAACTGCTATTCACTCGAACACACGCGCAAACATTGCCCACACCCATTCCCATACATGGTCTGCTGTAACTGTGGATCCAAGGAACACAGAAGGAACGACTGCCACTGTGCAATAACCAAGTGCCTCCTCTGCCAGGGAGACCACCCAGCTATTGCAATGAGGTGCCCCAAGAAAAAGGAAAAGATAAAGGAAATCAACAACCAAACAAATCAACAAACACACACCAATACACAAACATACGCCTCTGCCACCAAATCAAAACCCGCACTCCTCCCTACACCAACAACCACAACCTCAACACTTCAACACATGACAACAGTGAACACAGGCATCACAATAGCTACACTCATGGAAGCAGTAGAACCTGGCTCATTCCAAAACACACTCAACGCCATATACCAAGCAAACGGTCTCCCTACAGTAATAATCCCTCCACAAGCCATCAATACAGCCCTACTAGCAAAGAAACTTCAAGACCAAACACAACACATCACAACATCTCACGTCACACAAACCACAGAACCCATGGAGGCAACAGAGCAAACACTTAAAAGACCTGCATCACCCACTGAAGAAACCAATCCCCCACAAAAACAAAGACCAACCACCAAAACCCAAACCAACCTGGGACTTCAAATTGTAGCACCAGTAACACAAGAAATACCAACAGCCCCCACACATGACACTCTCAAAGCACTTCTCAACGACCAAAAACTGAAAATAGTATACACGTCACCACAACAGGAAAAAGACATAATAGAGAAAATAGCCAACAACACAATCAACTTAGCCAACCACACCATACAAATAATAAGCGAAAAGAGATTCAAGACACTCAAACAAGGATACTTCGACCTCCACAACAAGAACACAGAACACGAACCACACTGGACACACAACGCCGAATAAATAACAACTACACACTTCTACCTCAACATCATGGAACAAATACACATCATACAACACAACATAATACAGTGGACATTCGACAGAAGAAACGAACTCTGTAACATATACAACATAACAACACCAGACATAATACTCTTAAACTCGATAGGTACACCTGACAGATTAAAAATACACAATTACACAGTACACCGACGAAACGACTCTAATCAAGCACAAGCAGGCATAGCAATAGCCATTAAACATAACATTAAACACAAAATACTAGACGACTTTCAAGACGAAATACTAGCAATCAAAATTGACACAAACAAAGGACCCATAATAATAGCTACCTTATACTTACCCCCCAGACGCCCCCTCTTCCCTATAGATGACATACTAAGACTAACAAGAAAAAGACTACCTGTATACATATTAGGAGACATGAACGCCAAACATCACACTTTAGGAAACAACAGCACGAACACCACAGGAAGACAGATAGCACAACTAATACAGAGAGGACACTTAACACACTTAGGACCAGACTTCCCCACCTGCATCACACACAACGGACAAGGAACACCAGACATAATACTAACAAACAGACATCATCACTTAAACTACAGAATCACACCAGGACAACTAACTACATCAGACCACATCCCAATACATCTAACACTGGCAACAAAACCAATAATAATACCTACACCAGAGAAATACGCATTCCACAAAGCAGACTGGATAGGATTCAAGAACACACTAGACATAGAAAGAACAAAATACGACAGACAGAGACAGAGAACAACACGAAATAAACAATACATTGACGACAAACTCAACACATGGTACACTATGATACAACAAGCAATGGACAAACACATTCCCAAAACAAAACATAAAATTCTACCACACCCAAGACAATCAGATACATTAAAACTACTACAATGGCAATATCAGCAGCTACAAACACAAGCACACATTACCGGCACATGGACAACACAAGCAAAACAAACACTACGCGACATCCAAAATCAACTACTAGAAGAAAACAAACAAATATACGACGAACACTGGAACAATGAAATACGTAAGATAAACCTACAATACAATAACACCCAATACTTCTGGACACAAATTAAACGATTAACAGGAACACCTACTACCACCACCCCTTACATCATACACAATAACCACAAGATACACAAGGACAAAGAAAAAGAACACATATTCAGACAACACTGGAGAAAGATATTCAGAATCACACCAGCAGAAAACGCAACATTTGACATAGAACACGAAAGAACAATCACTACACAAGTACAAGAAATACAGGATGACATTACCCCTCTCAATTTAGCTGACATGAGACGACTCGACCCAGACAACACACTCACAAAACCCTTTACACTAGATAACGTCAAACAGATAATAAAGAACTTCAAAAAACAAGACACCTGGACAAACAAAAGTAAACAAAATAACACTAACTAACATCCCGGACTCAACACTACAATTACTCACAGAAATCTTTAATGAAACATTCAGCATGGGATACTTCCCCGACATATTCAAAACAGCTACACTAACATTCATACCCAAACACGGAAAAAACATCACAGACATAAACAATTACAGACCTATATCACTACTTGAAGTCCCAGGAAAAATACTTGAAAAACTCCTACTACAAAGACTACTCAAACACTTACACAATAACAACCTAACAAACGAAAACCAACATGGATTCACAAGAGGAAGAGGGACACACACAGCCATAGCCACACTATACGAAACAATAGCCATAAGTCAACGACACAACCACGGATGTAACATAGTTTCACGAGACATAACAAAAGCATTTGACAAAATATGGCACACAGGACTTAAATACAAAATACACCAAACACACCTCCCAGACATACTAACAAGGACACTCTGCAATTACCTCGACAACAGACAAGCACAAATACGAATACACCAGTATACAGGAAAAACCTTCAACATATACAGTGGAGTCCCCCAAGGAAGTATCCTTTCACCAACACTATTCAACCTCTACACACACGACACCCCCAACCCGACACACGGAGTCACACACGTACAATTTGCAGATGACCTGACACAAATAATCACATACCCAAGTAAAAAAGGCAAAAACATGTTAGCACTAAAAACAAGCAGAACAATAGAAACCATAAACACATATGAACAACAATGGAAAATACAAACAAACACAACAAAATTCCAACTACTAAACATATCAACACAGAAACCAGCAGAAATATGGACAGGAGACACACATATACGCAAACAAAGAAACATAAAAATACTAGGATTAACACTTGGAAACAGAGGCCTACAAACACATACAAACAACAGAAAAATACAAGCAGGAAAAACATTACAGACACTAAAACGATTCAGAAACCTTGACACCAAACTACTATTAAGACTATACAAAGTACTTGTACGACCTCAACTAGAATACATTCCAATAACAACAATCACATTAAAACCAAGTCAACTCCAAAAACTACAATCAGTACAAAACAAAGCACTACGATTCGCCACACACTCCATACCCCCATACCTTAACACAGTAGAAGAACTACACATACAACATAAACTCGAACCACTTAACACAAGACTTCATAGACTAGCTTACAGAACATGGAACAGACTTACAATAACAAACCCAGAAATAGTACAAAACAGCGAAGACATAGACATAGAAGACGGACACGATCACAACTGGTGGCCTAGAGTGTCCCCTATCATAAACGGCCCTACACCCGAACCTAAATACATACTTTAAACACAAATAAACATAAAAATACATCACTATCCCTCATTGTTCTACTAACCATACTAACACAACTAACAATATAACTACTATTATACTAATATTATTACTATTGTTATTAAAAAATGATAACACGTGCGAAATAAATCGCACGTGATATCATACAATCAATGAGTATGGTAATAGAAGTCACTAACCTCCCCCAACATTGTAATGCAAAATAGACCATAAAAATCACTAGTCGTCATCCCAATGGGGGAAAAAAAAAACCATACTCATTGAAGAATGAAAAAAGAATGAAAAAAAAAAAATGCATACGACATGTAGAAATTAAGACACCCCCACCATAATAAAGATAATAAAGAGAAAAAAACAAATAATAATAAAAGATATTCATATATACCCCCTTATAATTGTTTCAAAACCTATATTAGGTAAAACAAATAGTCGTATACATTTTTAGGAAAAACAAAATCTACATTAACGTCAAAAACTAACAATTAACAGCCAATATCAATCAAAAAGACAACTCAAGAAGAAGAACAGACGATCCAATCCTGCGGAAGATGGACCAGCCTCCAACCAACTTTAAGAACAACTTGGCATAGCTTCATAGCAAACAAAAAATATATATATATAATTATGTATGACTAAAGCAGCAAGTGGGTCTGCCCCACACCTGTTATAACTCTAACTTCCTTCCATTTCCCCCCTTTACTCTTTTACACATACACACCTCCCCCCCTCTCCTCCCTCTTACCTCTTACCTATCCTGTCCTTAAGTAAGTCCTGTACCATAACCTAGGCTAGGTCAGCTCCCAACACCCGCCCCCAACCTGCGCAACCCTCTAATCCTCGTCCTAAAACCAAAACCCCCTCCTCCTCCTCCACCTCCTCCTCCTCCTCCTCCTACACCTCCTCCTCCTCCTCCTCCTCCTCCTCCTCCTCCTCCCCATCCCAAGGCAAAATCCCTCAACCCCCCACCCCCAAACCCAGAACCCACCCAGGTGTAAAGAGGAGGGCTAGCTCCCCTGCTGCCGCCCCTGACCAGGAGCCTTCTTGCGCCCCCAAGGAGCAGCGGACGCAGAGGACGAAGTCCAAGCGTTCTCGCCAGGATGCGAGCAGGCCCTCCACCTGTTCCGAAGTCCCTAACATGGTTGCATCAATTATCGGCAGCACCCTGGAAAGGGAGGCAGCTGGTAATCTCCAGTGTCCGTCTGGAGACGAAAGGTGCAACCAGGCGAGGGACGCTCAAGTACTTGCTCTGAGTATTGTCTATTCGGCAATGCTCATGTCCAAGAGCAAGGAGCAGGTGCAGGAAGTGCTGTCCACAGCACTCACTCACCTGGGCTTACCTGCCTTCCCCATTCCACCTCACGTCCTAGAGGCTATTCCCTTTGGTCCCAACAACCCATCCTATCCTCACCCAGCCCCTACCGCTCCCACCACCGCTCCCTCTGTTTCCACACCCCCTCCCTCTGATTCCTCCACCTCCTCCTCCACCTCCTCCTCCTCCACCTCCTCCTCCTCCACCTCCTCCTCCTCCACCTCCTCCTCCTCCACCTCCTCCTCCTCCACCTCCCCCTCCTCCTCCACCTCCTCCTCCACCTGCCCCAAGAAGGCTGCGCAAGAACCTAAACCTAACCCCAGGCTATCACGCCCCAAGTCCAGGGCATACAGACATGAATCCTACCAACGTAGCAACCGTTCACGCTCCCCAATCCTAAGCCCCCGCTCCTCCTCGTCAGGGGCAAACAAATCCTCCTCCGAGCTCCCGCGCCGTGTGGCCATACCACGAGCCAGCTCGACTGGGAGGCCTAAGTTGAACCTGACGAAACTCACAAAGGAGACGCTGCGGGACATAATCCCCTTCACCAGCACTATTCCAGACACTGTCCAGTCTAGTGGTAGTGCATCCTCCTCCTCCTCCGACAGCGAAGTGCTTACCCTCCAAGCCCCTAAGGCTAACTAAGCTTCCTCAAAAAACTCCCTCCAGCTAGTAGGACTCACTAAAGACAACTATTCCTATGGATAGATTGGATTTACGTGTGTTCTACCAGAACGTCCGTCACTGGGCCCCACAAAGGACCAGCACCTTGTTAGAGATTGCCAGACACGGTCCTGATGTCATTTGTTTGACTTCGATGGGTGATCCAGCCCCCGACTCTCTTCCCAAGATTCAAGGCTTCAACACTTGGAGTCGGGGTCTTGCTTTGCACTCGGGCGTCTGTATTTTGGCCAGGAAGTCCCTCCAGGCAACTATACTTGATCAATTTCATTATGAGCAGATGCTCGCGATCAAGTTAAGCACCACTCGCGGTCCCATCCTCCTCTGTACCCTCTACCGCCCTCCCCGTATCCCCTTCCTCCCCTTTGTTGACATTGCCAAGGTGATGTCATACAAAATCCCAACCTTCTTCATTGGCGATTTCAACTGCAGTCATGCTGCTTGGAGCCCTGGAACGCACAACAGCAGCTCAGTGAGTCGGCAACTACACTCTCTTACTATACTTCACCGGCTGAAGTTCCTAGGTCCGGACTTTCCCACATTCATAGGTCATGGATTGCAGGGTAAGCCCGACCTGGTGTTCTCCAACAGCCGAGCTTTCTTCCTCAACTCCACTATCTCCCCCGGTGCCCCCACCCTCTCAGACCACATACCCTTAATCCTTCGCATCTCCACCTCACCCATCCTTATCCCCAGTGAGCCTCGGTTACGTTACAGTCAGGCCGACTGGGAAGGCTTCAAAAACACTCTCACGACATACACCAACACAAATATGGACAACACTCCACAAGCGGCGATAGAGCAGGAATGGCGCTCACTTACAAAGTTTGTCAAAAACGCTGTAAAAAAGCACATTCCTAGAACAAAGCACCGAAAGATTGCCACGTTCACCGCTTCTATGCGCACTAACAGACTACGCATAGCACTACAAAACAGATCTACAGATCTATTACAAGCACCCCTAGAGGCCCGTGTAGCCATCCTAAGAGACATGCACTGGCTACAGAGTAGCCTGAGGAAGTCCCTCTACATCGATTCACATCGAGAGGAGGAACAACTGATGGCCTCGCTCTCCGGCGCCTGTGAGAAGGACCCTTCCAAGTTCTGGAGGTCCCTCAAACGTGAGCTGGAGGAGTGCTCTGTGCCTCCACCCAAGGTCATCAACCATCTTAACCACTCTGCACACTCCCCCCAACACCAAGCTGACCTTCTGGCGTCAGCATGGAGTGAGGTCTTTAAGCCCCATCCTGTGCAAGGACCACATTGCTTTAGCACCTTGCACAGTGTTAACTCCTTCATGAACAGCTGTAGTGACCTCATTCCCGACGAGACTGTTGATCTCTCTCAGTTAGATGAGGATGATCCCCTTATCTGCCCCATCGTTTTGGAGGAGGTAAAGGGGGTTATCTCGGCATTAAAACTAAAATCCCCTGGCCCTTCAGGCATCGATGCACACATACTCAAACGTATGCCAGACAACATAATCTCACACATGACGACACTATATAACAGCTCACTAGCCTCTGGGTACTTCCCACAACTATTCAAGGCCTCCCATACCATCCTCATTCCTAAACCCCAGAAACCCGCCTCCGCCCCCCTTTCATACCGGCCCATCTCCCTTCTGGAGTACTTTGGAAAGGTGTTCGAGCACGTCTTAAGCCGCCGCCTGACCGTGTACCTAGAGACGGAGAATGTGCTGAGGGACTGCCAGTTTGGTTTTCGGCCGGGGCGCGGTGCAGAAGACGTAATATCCATAATCACTCAATGGGTTCAAAGACCGCCAGACGGTCGCCCTGGTAAGGCCATTTTGGTTTGTAAGGATGTGGAGAAGGCATTCGATGCTGTCTGGCACGAAGGTCTTAAGTACAAATTGTACCACAACTTCGACTTTGCCCTGCCGTTCACAAGGTTGCTCTGCAACTACCTGGACGACAGGTCAATTAGAATAAAGTGGCGGGGCTGTCTGTCCCAACCTTTTGTGCCGAAGGCTGGAGTGCCGCAAGGGTCAGTCCTTGCCCCCACTCTGTACAATCTATATACGAATGACCTGCCAGAGCCGGCTTATCCTCGCAACCAGGCTCTAACTCTTTCGTATGCGGACGACACTAACCACATAAGCAGACACAAAACGCTGCAGGGAGCGTTACACGTAATGCAAAACATCCTAGACGGGGCACACGCGTGGGAGCAACAGTGGCGCATTAAGACCAACGCGTCGAAATGCAATGCTGTACACTTCCGCTGCAAACGAACCAACAGAACAATCACAAACACTCCTCTTAAAATAAACAACACAAACATCCCAGCGAAGGACCATACCCGTGTGCTGGGTAGCACACTTGATAATGGCCTTACCTGGACCCCACACTTCCGCAAGCAGGGAGCGAAGGCTAGGGCTGTGCTGGGTAAGCTCAGACGCTTCAAAACTGCAACACTAAGAACCAAACGTCGATTGTACCTAGCCCTCGTCAGACCAATTCTGTGCCAGTCCCCGGGACTAAGCCAGCTGACATGTGCCACCAATAACTACGAGCATCAGAAGGTTCAGAATGCCGCTGTCCAGTTCATCACGGGCTCGCGATGGAGCGACTTCAGAACCACTGAGTCTCTACACCAAATTTCCAACATCCGTCCACTCAACCAACACAAACACAAACTTCACTCAAGACACCTAGAAAAACTGCACGCCAAACACAAACATCTGATACAACATATTACACCTAGACCACACCGTACAGACTATCTGTCAGCTGCGCCCGTCCCACGTGCGGTGTACACGATAAAACGTGTATAACCGCACCAACAAGTAACACACCCCTTCACCAGCTTGTCTGGTGATAACCGCAATAATGTAATAATAATAATAGTAATGGTAATAATAATGATAATAATAATAATGATAATATCGTTACTCAAACCCGACCTGGGGTAAAACAGGAATGCTCATGCCTTACCTGGGGCTAATCAGGAACGCCCTCTACACGCGGGAAGTGAAATCTACTCACTAACCGTAAATTACACACATACACCTCTCACGAACATAGCCGCATCCCACGCACAAACATATACACTTCCTTTTTCTTCGACTAAAAATCGCTTCCTTTCTCACTTTCTCTTATACTACATCTTCTCATTTCAGTTTACCTCCCACTAAAGATTTTTCCGTTTTTCCCCCTTTCTCTCCTACTACGTCTCCTACCATTTTCCAAACTTTCGTTGGTGATATAATATGCTCTTCCTCCCGGCATTGGCGCCACCGTCCAAGTTCCTAGCCCAGTTCTCCTAAAGCCACGACAACATACTAGCCCCTAATCGCTCGCAATTCGCCCGGTGGCAATAGCCCTCTTTTATACACTACTATCTTTTCATTTTCTAACAGACATTCTTCCCCTCCCACAAAACCCGATCCCGCGCAAGCGAGGTGGTCTTTTCTTGGAATCCGGAATCCGGAATCCATAACCTAAAGATGACCTATGTAGGTCGAAAGCTTGTTTTAATAAAGTGTTCTTCATCTACAAGAACTTTCTATGTCTTTCGGACAACTTTTATGGGAGCTACCCATTGCTCACCGTTCCATCATCAGAGATGTAGAACTTCTCAGGAAGAAAGCCGTGAACGCAGAAGCTGCTGTGAACTTCAATATATATATATATATATATATATATATATATATATATATATATATATATATATATATATATATATATATATATATATATACTAGACCACCTGTGACCCGTTGGGTCAAATAAAATCTTAAACGGCTCCTCTTTTCAAAGCAGGTTACTATTAGCTTAAGACTTACCAGTTGTGTGCGGTCCTCGTGCTCTCTCGAAGGAAAGTAAACTGGATAAACTGGATAAACTTCCAATCCCACTCCCACTCATTATCATTATCAATCAGGAAGTCCCATGGGACTTGAGCGAGTAGCAATGCTTTTACATATAAACTTTATGATAGATATACTATGTCACTATCACCGTATAGTATAAATCACGGAAAATAAGTTTCTATATCAAATTGAGTATAATTTAGAGCTCTTACTTCTATTCAGTAGACGAAGGCAGTGACTATATTAGTTATAAGAAGTGAAATGCAGAAGATTGTGACGTCATGTCGTTGTTTGGACAAGTACGCATTATATGATTCATACGGTTCGTAATATTTTATTAAACTCATTATGCCTCATAGACGCTAATTCAGGAGTTGAATATACTTTTAGATAGCAAATATGAAAATTTTAGATATCAATGGTCAGAAAATATGTAATCGGAAAATTGTGACGTCATGTCGTTGCTTGGAACACTACATAATATTCTAATATACCCATTATGCCTCATAGATGCTAATTCAGGAGTTGCCTATACTTTTAAATAATGAATGTGAAGATTCTAAATATTAATGATCAGAAAATATGTAATCGGAAAATTGGAAATTAAAAAAATGGCAAATTGGAAAATCAACAGTCGTGACGTCACGCGCTCAGAGCTGGGGTTCCTTAGGACCCACAGAGCTGATGCATATTCTTATCTTTAAGGATTTTCCTCCAACGAACACTGTCCTTAAGTGATTTTATTCAGCTGAGGGAAAAATCCATATCATAAGATTACTGTTCTTAATGCCAATACCATACCAATGATAGAGACGTATTACGAAAAATGTACGATTTTCGCTTTTCTTATGAACAGGCACGATA
>NC_134788.1:27111591-27119091 GCF_046742065.1 Oratosquilla oratoria | reverse complement strand
TGGAGGATAGATGGAGAAGGAGGAAAGGGACAAAAGGTAGGGAGGTTCTTAGAGTGAACTCCTTGAATGAAAAGGAGAAGGAGTACGAAAAGAAGCTGAAGGAGGAGTGGGAGGGAGTAAAGGATAGAGCAGAGATGGGTGTGGAGGAGGAATGGGGATGGTTCAAGGAGGGAGTCTTAAAGTGTGCAAGGATGGTGTGTGGAACAAGAAGAACAGGGGGAAATAGAAGAAAGGGTAGTGAATGGTGGGATGAGGAAACAAAGAAGGTTGTAGAAGAGAAGAAGCGAGCATTCACAGATTGGTTACAAAAGAGGACAGGGGAGTCATATGAGACGTACAAAGAAAAGAAAAGAGAAGTAAACCAAAAGGTAAAGGAGGCAAAGAGGAGAGCAGATGTGAAATGGGGTAGGAGTATGACAGAAAATTTTGAAAGTAATAAAAAGATGTTTTGGAAAGAAATTAAGAGAGGAAGAGGAGGCGAATCAAGTAGGGAAGAAAAGGTAAAAGGTACAGATGGAGAGTTGATAATGGAAGAGATGGCAGTGAGGGGAAGATGGGCAGAATATTTTAGGGAGTTGCTGAATGTGAAGGAGGATAGGGAAGGAAAGATAGCTGCAGTGGGAAATACGAAAAAAATGAAAGTGATGAGTGAGGAGAATGGAGGAGAAATAAGGAAGGATGAGGTGAAGGCAGTTGTAAAGATGATGAAAGCAGGTAAGGCACCTGGTCTGGATGGATGTCATGCAGAATGTCTGAAAAAGGGAGGTTCAGTGATGGTGGACTGGTTGGTGAGATTATTTAATGTTTGCTGGAGAGAGGGTAGAGTACCGGAGGACTGGAGTAGTGCCTGTATAGTTCCTCTTTACAAGGGAAAAGGGGACAAGTGTGAATGTAGTAATTTCAGAGGGATTAGCCTGTTGAGTGTAGTAGGGAAGGCTTATGGGAGAATCTTAATTGAGAGGATTAGGAGAGGAACAGAAGGAGTAATTGGTGAGGAACAGTGTGGATTTAGGACGGGTAGAGGTTGTGTAGATCAGATCTTTGTGGTAAGACAGATATGTGAGAAAGCTATAGGAAAGGGGAAGGATGTTTTTTGGGCTTTTATGGATCTGGAAAAGGCTTATGATAGGGTAGACAGAAAGGCACTGTGGGAGGTTATGCAGATTTATGGGATAGGAGGAAAGCTTTTGGGAGCTGTCAAGAGTTTTTATGTGAGTAGTAGAGCATGTGTTAGGATTGGAAATGGAGAGAGTGAGTGGTTTGAAGTAAAGGTGGGACTTCGTCAAGGATGCGTTATGTCGCCCTGGCTGTTCAACTTATACATGGATGGGGTGGTGCGAGAGGTGAATGCTAGGGTAGTGAGTCAGGGATTGGAGATGGTTAAAGAAAATGGAGAAAAGTGGGAGGTGAGCCAGCTGTTGTTTGCGGACGACACTGCGCTTGTGGCAGGGTCAGAGGAGGGATTGAGGAAGCTGGTGGCAGAGTTTGGGAGAGTATGTGATAGAAGAAAGCTAAAGATAAATGTGGGTAAAAGTAAGGTGATGAGATGTACAAGGGGTGAAAGTGGCAGTAGACTGGAAGTGAACATTAAGGGAGAGCGACTGGAGGAAGTGGATAGTTTTAGATACTTGGGTGCAAGTGTAGCAGGAAAAGGTGGAGTGAAGGTGGAGGTAGAATGTAGATTGAGAGAAGCGAGTAAATGCCTTGGTGGTTTAAAGAGTATAATGAGAAATAGACATTTGGGAATGGATGCGAAGAGGAGACTGTATGAAGGAGTGATTGTGCCAACAGCACTGTATGGGGCAGAAACGTGGAACATAAGAGAAGAAGAGAGAAGGAGTTTGAATGTTTTTGAGATGAGGTGTCTGAGAAGTATGGTGGGGGTTACTAGGCTAGATAGAGTGAGAAATGAGGAGGTGAGGAGGAGAACAGGGGTGAAAAAGGATTTGGGAGAGAGGGTTGATGAAAGAATATTAGGATGGTTTGGACACATGGAAAGAATGAGTGAAGAAAGACTAGTAAAAGAGGTATGGAAGGCAGATGTGGAGGGAGTGAACATGAGGGGACGTCCTAGGATGAGGTGGATGGATGGGGTGAAGGGGGCTTTGGGGAAGAGGGGAATGTCTGTTGAGGAAGGAAGGGAGAGGACGGAAGACAGAGGTGAGTGGAGAATGGTTGTATATGGATGATGTTGTGACTGCATGAGGAGGAATGGGCGGAGGGGTGGGGGGTAGTATGTGTGAGTAAATTTTGACGCAGCCCGAAGGGATTTCTCCCCGTCCTCCCTTTATATGCAAAGGGGGACGGAGAGGGGGGGTCGCCGATTAAATGAAGCGGCCTTGCTGTGGATGTACTGTGTCTTGCGACACTGCTTCTGACCCAGGGCGGTGGGCAGGGTTCAGGGATGACCCGTCATCCAGGAGGTGCTCAGATGAGAGGAAGGGTGGGAGGGGTGTGGAGTGTATTTAGGGATGAAATGGGTGGGAGTGTTTTTATGCCTTTCCCTTTGTGGCTACCTCCCTTGGAAGGGGGAAAAAGCCTTGGTATATGTATGTATGTATGTATTATCATCATTATCATTAACATTATCATTATTACTAATGTGTACGCCCGTTAAAAATAACGGGATTTAATATCATACCTTTGAATGTCATATAATGGTATATTTCCGATCATTAAGTGCAGAAAATATAAGAAAATTCAGTTATCAACACAATAATATTAATTCCAGTAAAAAACAAAGCAAATATGTACAAAATATATACACAAAGCATTATATGAACACAAAATCCTTCATTACATAAGTTCTTGCAAAACAATATTACCACGATCTAAGGCATATTGAAGAAAAATACAGAAAATACAACTGCTAAAATTGGTAGGTCCTGTTTTCATCAGGCGTTTCATCGTCTTTCTTGCTTGTCTCTTCCACTCTTCTCTCCTTTGATACTCCTCATTTTATCATAATTATGAATATCTATATCAATGATATTCATCTTGCTGTTTTCTTAACACTATTGACAAACGAAGCCTTATTTCTTCTCGCATGCCATAGAAAACGAATCTCAAGCATTGATGACGTCATGTCGCTTCTCTCTGACCACAAGATGCCACACTAGAGAATGACAGTAGCAGGTACGTTCAGCCTCAACACGAATCGATTGATCTTTTGTCAAGTATTGAAGGTGTATTTTCGCTTCTGTATCATTTAACAGACTTAATATTAATATTATATCATTCCAATGTACAGTATTATGGGCTATAACATAAAGTCACAAAAATACGGAGGAGTTATCGTTGAAGTCTACAATATCGATATGAAATATATATCGTACTATTATGCTATAATGGCGCCTTAGAGGACATTGCAAATCTCAGATCTTATAAGAGGCCAAGTTCAAATTCAAGATGGGTACTTAGTTTAGAATTAATGTACATACCATGGGCTACAGATGTATAAGTTTTCTTGCTTTTTGTCATAAAGTGCACAATTCTGATCAATTGTGGCCTTTAACCGCTGAACTATGTAATGGACACTTGCGACGATGCTCCAAACTGGCATCGTTTCTTGGGGGAAAGAGACGTAGATTAGCTAGATGACTTCGATGTCTGTCTGTCGGTCCGTCTGTCGAACTCCGAGGTCTTATTGTTGAGGAAAATACAACAGGAGGCGATTAGTAGCTGCGACCGAAACCGTCACCTTTGTTCTATGAGACTATACGGGCACTGCTGGGGATTGAAGAGAAGTGTGAGTTTCGAACCCACAAACAAGCGAATGCGAGACCAGCACGCCTCCGATTACGCCACCAAGGCGTATTGAGAACTCGTTAACCAATTGATATATGGTGAATAGAATCACCTGGCGACGAGGCTAACCCAGTGAGCTATGTTTTTTGTTTTGAATATCATGTTTGACTTAATGATTGATAGAAAAGGAATAAAAGCGAAAAGAAAAAAAAAGAGAACAAATAAATTATTCAAAGGAAAAGGAAAAAAGCAAAATAAAAGAAATAGGTGGAATAAAGGAAATAAAAGATAGAGAAAGAAAAGAAAAGTATAGGAAAGGAAAAGAAAAGACAAGAAAAAAGAAAAGGAAGAAGAAGAAGAAGAAGAAGAAGAAGAAGAAGAAGAAGAAGAAGAAGAAGAAGAAGAAGAAGAAGAAGAAGAAGAAGAAGAAGATGAAGAAGAAGAAGAAAGGAAAATTAGTAGGAACACAACAAAAATAAATGAATAAATACTGCAACACTTTAGTGAATTCTCACAAGGTCGTTACTCCTAGGCCTACACGTGTTTGTGCAAATGCAAAAAATTCCTCTGCTATTCACGATGGAAACATAGATGGGTTTCACTATATTTTCCTTTTTGAGTCTGAAGTCTTACATCGGAGGCCTTCGAAGGTTCATGAGATCTAAAAATCTTTCCACCATTGGCTTTAAAAAATGTTAGTGACCTCTCCAAGTGTCAGTGATTCCCAGACATATAAAGGTTGTGGGTTCCTTTGCAGTTTAGGATCTCCTAACTGGGATATCTTCTACCCTCTAAGTGTTCTATTATTATTTTTCCTATCTTTTATTTCATTTATCTATTTATTTATTTATCTATTTATTTATCAATTTTTGTCTATTTATTCACTTATTTACCTATTTTTTATTGTATCTATTTAATTAATTTTATTTATTTCATTTATTTTATTTATTTTGTTTGTTCTATTTATTTTATTTATTCTAGGTATTTTAGTAAAGGGGGGGAGCAGATTCTCAGTAATACACGTGGAGTTAAAAACGAGAGCATTGTTGTAGTTGTACAGTTTTTTTCTTCGTATTCTCGATTTTCCTGATAAGATATTTTCCATTGACTGGGTGAATTGAAACTAGGTCTCTATATTCTTCCATTTGCTCTTATTTGACATCGACGTTTCGTCTTAAACAAGACATTATCAAGATATAACTGAAATACCAAAAATTACAGGGTCACAGTAAAGGAACTAGACAAAATCAAGATATAACTGAACTAACAAAAATAACAGGGAAACAGATAAGGTCCAAGACAATATCAAGATACAACTGAAATAACAAAAAATTACATGGTAACAGTAATAATAAAGGTGACAAATTTGTAAAAATAAATACGAAGACTTACATACAGGTATTTAAAGAGAGGAAGAAGGGTGTGACAATCCAGAGATGACAGAAGTATATATACCTAAGATCAGGTCAGACGAAGGGGGGGGGGAGGGACAGACAATAAGGACCTCAGAGGTCAAGGGTAAGGGGGAGGGAGGGTTAGGCGGGTGCGGTCACCGAGGGTGGGGGAGGAGGTGGAGGTGAAGGGAGAGAGAAGGGGTAGAGGGAGAGGGGGGATTTTTATTTCTAAATAATGGGATAGAAGAGATTACATTGCATTGAATGTTAATAACCGGAGTTTTGTCCTTAATGTGGAAGGCTTCGAGTAGTTGTAGTCTCCTAGGGTCATTGCTCGATCCAATAATTTTGGTGTTGTTGATCAAATCATCTCTCCTGAGTGCAGCGTTATGGGAACTCCTATGGTGTTCTTTGATTGCTCCCTCTTGTAGGTGGAAAGTTAGGCGACAGCTGACTTTACATCTAGTAAAACCAATGTAGGAATGGGGGAGGAAATTAAAATTTCCTGTAGAACATTGATATTGGTACACTACATTAGTTTTAGATGTGAAGTCTGATCGCTTAGACAAATTGTTTGTCATGATCAGGGAGGAAGTTTTGGGTTTTTATCATAGATGAGAACTCTGATTTTGTTGTTCTCATTTGTAGGAAGGCAATTTTTATGAATGATGTCTCTGATGACTTTTTCATCTTTCTTATAATTACTAGTGAAGGTGTTTCTGTAGTAAACGTTAATGAAGTTATGATTTTGTGGTTCTTTGATTGTGAAATGGGATTCTAGCGAATAACCTCTGGGGCCCCCTACTGCTCCGAGAACCCCGGGGACCCAGGGGCACGGAGTGACGAGTTATACCACTCGACATTCGGTTGCTGGAGTAACTTTGGTAGACTCAGGGGTACCACGTGATGGTAAAACTCCAGTATTTAGAGGACAGAGGCTTGGTCTTAAAGATAGCCTAAAAATAACAATTGTACACCCAAAAGTTGTTTAAGCCTATATATACATATACAGGCATATATATATATATATATATATATATATATATATATATATATATATATATATATATATATATATATATATACATATATATATATATATATATACATATAATTAAATGTGCACTTAAAAGTTCCTTAAGCCTATATATACATATACAGGGATATATATATATATATATATGTATATATATATGTATATATATATATATACATATATATATATATATATATATATACATATATACTTAAATGTACACTTAAAAGTTCCTTAAGCCTATATACATATATACAGGGTGGGGCGCGGAAACTTCCCGATTTGGAGATTGAATTATAAAGAGTTTACACTTCACAATTCTTTATTCTACTTTTATGTCTGTCACACAACATGGGAGATTTACTTTTACACAGTTCTAAAAACAATACCTATTACTAAAAATCTGTGGACCGATCGGTTTTCCCAATCCGTCAAAACCCGGCAGAATGCGGACACGCTGACCCCTGTCCGAGAGTAAAGGTCTATTCGATTTTTTTGGCAGGGCCCGACGTGATCTCAAGGGCACGTGTCCATTCAATCTGTGAAAGATGCCTGAAACTTCAGCAGTAATGGAACGAAGAAACCGCCATTTTTGGAAATGGGTTACAGAAACGAAAAAAAAAAAATAACAAGACAGCACCTGTCGAAAAACAAAAAGCAAGTTGTGTTTTTTAAAACGAGAACATGCCGCTAAATTTCCAACGTTATATCAAACTTGCAAGGACTTCTCCATCAAGGAATCAATAAAGTCGTAAAAGTCGTCAATTTTTGTTGTCTAATAAATAAAAGCGGTTTCGTGTCTGTCTGTCTGTCAGACTTTTTTCTCGATTCGATCGATCGATCGACTAATTTCGATTTCGACGACTCAACCTTGAGCCGTGGACGATGATTGTTAGGCCATGGACGCTCATCGTTGAGTCATGGACGATCATCGTTGAGCCATGAACGATCATCGTTTTGCAATGGACGATTATCGTTGAGCCGTGGACGATCATCGTTGAGTAAAAAACGATCATCGTTAAGCCATGGTGTCCAAGTTCTCGAAGGTGCCGAAGTTCTTGAAGGTGCCGAAGTTCTCGTAGGTGCCGAAGTTCTTGAAGGTGTCGAGGTTCTCGAAGTTCTCGAAAGTGCTGAAATTGGCCAAGGTGCCGAAGTTCTCGAAGGTGCCGAAACTCTCGAAGGTGCCAAAGTTCTCAAAGGCGCCGAAGTTCGCGAAGGCGCCGAAGTTCTCGAAAACCCCAAAGTTCTCGAAGGTGCCGAAGTTCTCGAAGGCACCGAAGTTGTCGAAGGTGCCGAAGTTCTCGAAGGTGCCAAATTTCTCGA
>NC_134788.1:27086591-27101591 GCF_046742065.1 Oratosquilla oratoria | reverse complement strand
CGCTTTTGTTGTGAATTTTTCGCCTTCAACATTAACTATAGAGAAGGATTTATATGTTTAGCAAAAGCCACAAGCTTATTGATAATAAAAGAATACGCAGATAAAATAACAAGCTCTCCGAAGCGTCCCATAAGATGACCCGTCCGTGTATAAAATATCCGGTTACGTTTGAGTTGTTAGCTTTGTGACCAAGACCCTGCGGGTCGAAACGTTAAGGCGTAAAATTCTCCCATTTCTCCTCATCATCTTCTTTCACCTTCAATTTTATATATATGTATGTTGGGTCAAATGAAAATTTAAATGATACGTGATTATAAGCACGTAGGACATCTAATTCTTTAGTAGTTTATGCGGAAAAATTCGTTCATTCACCAAACTAGAGAGGAGCTGAAGTGTTACATAAAGGTTTTGATAGATTCAATACATGAATTGTAGAATCAGCATATATTCCAACTAATAATTTATCTAATCATCGAGGAGGGTTTATGAATTTAGCTAAAGAAACTAGTATTCTAATTCTAGAACACACCAGAAAAACAACCTTTCCCAAGTATATGCAAAGATAATTAAATTTGGTATTTCAACCTCAATTACAGTTTTCCGTACGATCCCTGAAGAAGTTCTACGCGAACGAAACGTTATGTATATGTATATGCATATATATGTATATGTATATACGTACATATATATGCATATTGGTGTATTTAGGTAGCAGGTTCTCATGTAGACAATTTTGACTGAAGTTTACAGCAGCTTCTGCGTTCACGACTTTTTTGCTGAGTAATTCTACATCTCTGATGATGGAACGGTGAGCAATGGGTAGCTCCCATAAAAGTTGTCCGAAAGACATAGAAAGTTCTTGTAGATGAAGGACACTTTATTAAAACAAGCTTTCGACCTACATAGGTCATCTTCAGGTTATCTGGATTCTGGATTCCAAGGAAAGACCACCTCGCTTGCGCGGGATCGGGTTTTGTGGGAGGGGAAGAATGTCTGTAGGAAAATGAAAAGATAGTAGTGTATAAAAGAGGGCTATTGCCACCGGATGAATTGCGAGCGATTAGGGGCTTATTTGTTGTCGTGGCTTAGGAGAACTGGGCTAGGAACTTGGACGGCGGCGCCAATTCCGGGAGGAAGAGCATATTATATCACCAACGAAAGTTTGGAAAATGGTAGGAGACGTAGTAGGAGAGAAAGGGGGAAAAACGGAAAAATCTTTAGTGGGAGGTAAACTGAAATGAGAAGATGTAGTATAAGAGAAAGTGAGAAAGGAAACGAATTTTAGTCGAAGAAAAAGGAAGTGTATATGTTTGTGCGTGGGATGCGGCTATGTTCGTGAGAGGTGTATGTGTGTAATTTACGGTTAGTGAGTAGATTTCACTTCCCGCGTGTAGAGGGCGTTCCTGATTAGCCCCAGGTAAGGCATGAGAATTCCTGTTTTACCCCAGGTCGGGTTTGAGTACCGATATTATTATTATTATTATTATCATTATTATTACCATTACTATTATTATTATTATTACATTATTGCGGTTATCACCAGTCAAGCTGGTGAAGGGGTGTGTTACTTGTTGGTGCGGTTATACACGTTTTATCGTGTACACCGCACGTGGGACGGGCGCAGCTGACAGATAGTCTGTACGGTGTGGTCTAGGTGTAATATGTTGTATCAGATGTTTGTGTTTGGCGTGCAGTTTTTCTAGGTGTCTTGAGTGAAGTTTGTGTTTGTGTTGGTTGAGTGGACGGATGTTGGAAATTTGGTGTAGAGACTCAGTGGTTCTGAAGTCGCTCCATCGCGAGCCCGTGATGAACTGGACAGCGGCATTCTGAACCTTCTGATGCTCGTAGTTATTGGTGGCACATGTCAGCTGGCTTAGTCCTGGGACTGGCACAGAATCGGGCTGACGAGGGCTAGGTACAATCGACGTTTGGTTCTCAGTGTTGCAGTTTTAAAGCGTCTGAGCTTACCCAGCACAGCTCTAGCCTTCGCTCCCTGCTTGCGGAAGTGTGGGCTCCAGGTAAGGCCATTATCAAGTGTGCTACCCAGCACACGGGTATGGTCCTTCGCTGGGATGTTTGTGTTGTTTATTTTAAGAGGAGTGTTTGTGATTGTTCTGTTGGTTCGTTTGCAGCGGAAGTGTACAGCATTGCATTTCGACGCGTTGGTCTTAATGCGCCACTGTTGCTCCCACGCGTGTGCCCCGTCTAGGATGTTTTGCATTACGTGTAACGCTCCCTGCAGCGTTTTGTGTCTGCTTATGTGGTTAGTGTCGTCCGCATACGAAAGAGTTAGGGCCTGGTTGCGAGGATAAGCCGGCTCTGGCAGGTCATTCGTATATAGATTGTACAGAGTGGGGGCAAGGACTGACCCTTGCGGCACTCCAGCCTTCGGCACAAAAGGTTGGGACAGACAGCCCCGCCACTTTATTCTAATTGACCTGTCGTCCAGGTAGTTGCAGAGCAACCTTGTGAACGGCAGGGCAAAGTCGAAGTTGTGGTACAATTTGTACTTAAGACCTTCGTGCCAGACAGCATCGAATGCCTTCTCCACATCCTTACAAACCAAAATGGCCTTACCAGGGCGACCGTCTGGCGGTCTTTGAACCCATTGAGTGATTATGGATATTACGTCTTCTGCACCGCGCCCCGGCCGAAAACCAAACTGGCAGTCCCTCAGCACATTCTCCGTCTCTAGGTACACGGTCAGGCGGCGGCTTAAGACGTGCTCGAACACCTTTCCAAAGTACTCCAGAAGGGAGATGGGCCGATATGAAAGGGGGGCGGAGGCGGGTTTCTGGGGTTTAGGAATGAGGATGGTATGGGAGGCCTTGAATAGTTGTGGGAAGTACCCAGAGGCTAGTGAGCTGTTATATAGTGTCGTCATGTGTGAGATTATGTTGTCTGGCATACGTTTGAGTATGTGTGCATCGATGCCTGAAGGGCCAGGGGATTTTAGTTTTAATGCCGAGATAACCCCCTTTACCTCCTCCAAAACGATGGGGCAGATAAGGGGATCATCCTCATCTAACCGAGAGAGATCAACAGTCTCGTCGGGAATGAGGTCACTACAGCTGTTCATGAAGGAGTTAACTCTGTGCAAGGTGCTAAAGCAATGTGGTCCTTGCACAGGATGGGGCTTAAAGACCTCACTCCATGCTGACGCCAGAAGGTCAGCTTGGTGTTGGGGGGAGTGTGCAGAGTGGTTAAGATGGTTGATGACCTTGGGTGGAGGCACAGAGCACTCCTCCAGCTCACGTTTGAGGGACCTCCAGAACTTGGAAGGGTCCTTCTCACAGGCGCCGGAGAGCGAGGCCATCAGTTGTTCCTCCTCTCGATGTGAATCGATGTAGAGGGACTTCCTCAGGCTACTCTGTAGCCAGTGCATGTCTCTTAGGATGGCTACACGGGCCTCTAGGGGTGCTTGTAATAGATCTGTAGATCTGTTCTGTAGTGCAATGCGTAGTCTGTTAGTGCGCATAGAAGCGGTGAACGTGGCAATCTTTCGGTGCTTTGTTCTAGGAATGTGCTTTTTTACAGCGTTTTTGACAGGTTATGGTATAGGCAAAGAAGGGAACAGTTTATATAGGGAACTAAATACTGAATGGAAGAAAAGGAGGAACGTGATTGGTCGAGGCTGGCCAATAGGGATCTAGGCATTGACCCGGGATCCCGCTTGCGAGCCTGCTTGAGCCGTACGCCGTTCGTCCTCTTCTCTAACTAGCATTTCTAGTCGGAGGAACTTCCATCCTGCATACCGAAAGAGATTACTCCCGTCTACGTATATTGGAAGCCCTTTATATAAAAAAAAAAACTCTTCTCTCAACTCACAAATCACTGACATGTACATAATTCCTAGCCTTAGAAATGTCCAAAACAGTTATAAGATAGAGAAGAGGACGAACGGCGTACGGCTCAAGCAGGTTCGCAAGCGGGATCCCGGGTCAATGCCTAGATCCCTATTGGCCAGCCTCGACCAATCACGTTCCTCCTTTTCTTCCATTCAGTATTTAGTTCCCTATATAAACTGTTCCCTTCTTTGCCTATACCATAACCTGAAGATGACCTATGTAGGTCGAAAGCTTGTTTTAACAAAGTGTTCTTCATCTTCAAGAACTTTCTATGTCTTTCGGACAACTTTTATGGGAGCTACCCATTGCTCACCGTTCCATCATCAGAGATGTAGAACTTCTCAGCAAAAAACTCGTGAACGCAGAAGCTGCTGTGAACTCCAATCAATATATATATATATATATATATATATATATATATATATATATATATATATATATATATATTATATATATATACTAGACCACCCGTAACCCGTTGGGTCAAATAAAATCTTAAATGGCTCCTCTTTTTTAAACAAGGTTACTGTTAGCTTAAGACTTACCAGTTGTGTGCGGTCATCATGCTCTCTCGAAGGAAAGTAAACTGGATACAGGCGTTCTCAAGAAATTAGATAAGGAGAGCCTTCTTAATTATGCTTATGGTATGTCACGTCCCGTCATCCCACTCATTATCATTATCAATCATGGAGTCCCATGGGACTTGAGCGAGAAGCAATGTTTTTAGATATAAACTTTATGATAGATATACTATGTCACTATCACCGTATAGTATAAATCACGGACAATAAGTTTCTATATCAAATTGAGTATAATTTAGAGCTCTTACCTCTTTTCAGTAGACGAAGGCAGTGACTTGATCAGTTATAAGAAGTGCCATGCAGAGGGTTGTGACGTCATGTCGTCGTTGCTTGGAAAACTACGCATTATATGATTTATACGGCTCGTAATATTTTATTAAACTCATTATGCCTCATAGATGCTAATTCGGGTGTTGAATATACTTTTAGATACTGAATATAAACATTTTAGATATTAATAGTCAGAAAATATGTAATCGAAAAATTGTGACGTCATGTCGTTGCTTGGAACACTACATAATACTCTAATATACCCATTATGCCTCATAGATACTAGTTCAGGAGTTGGCTATACTTTTGAATAATGAATATGAACATTTTGAATATTAGTAGTCAGAAAATATGTAATCAGAAAATTGGAAATTCAAAAATGAGCAAATTGGAAAATAAACAGTCGTGACGTCACGCGTTCAGAGCTAGGGTTCCTTAGGACCCACAGAGCTGATGTATATTTCTATCTTTAATGATTTTCCTCCAACGAACACTGTCCATAAGTGATTTTATTCAGCTGAGGGAAAAATCAATATCCCTGTGTGGAACGATATGAGATTACCATATTACCATTACCGTTCTTAATGCCAATACCGTACTAATAACAGAGAAGTATTACGAAGAATTTACGATTCTCGCTCTCTTACGAACAGGCACGATGTATTAGACCATTATTCCCTTTTTTTAACTTTCTGTACACTTTCTGTAGACTTCCTGTGCACTTTCTGTAAACTTTCTGTACACTTTCTGTCAACTTTCTATACACTTTCTGTAAAATTTCTATACACTTTCTGTCATTGACCAAGATCACTCCTATATACCATAATTGGTATTTAATTCTTTGGCATTTTTGGCTGCCAATTTCTATCCCTGAGTTCCTGGATATCAGTCAGGAGGTACCTCAGTCGGCTGCAGGTCAGTCTCTGATCGATAATTTCTTTAATGGATGAATATATCTTCTGGACTTCTTGGGTGGCGATGGGTGAAGTCCGGGCCACTTCGTCCATCTTCTTACCCATTCCCTGGAGGAGGGCACAGACTGCCTCCAGGGAAGTTTCGTCCTTTCTTGTAAGGAGGACCTTTGCGCAGTAGGCTACTCTTCTCGTTAGAACGAGGTTTTCGAGGCACAAGCTCCCAATGAAGACACAGAGGGCTACATATCTCTTTCTGCAGGCAATCTTCTTGAGCTCTGCTTCGGCCCTTTCTTCACGGGGCAGGTTGTCCAAGGAGCTTTCATTGTCTGCCCGTGTTTCGAACGAGCTCTGGCACTAGCTCAACAAGCGGGCTTTGAAGACCTTTGTTTGTTCTCTTCCCAAACCTTCTGACAATACCTTAGACAGCTATGCGTAGGTTTGTGAGTAGAATTGCTGTTTTGTCGCGAAGTCAACGATTATTCCGGCTGCCGTTTCCACCGCGCCCGGGTGCTCGGATAAAAAGGTCGATATTTGCTCGGATATCTTCTTGAAATTCTTCGGCGACAGCTTATTCAGAAGTGACTTAAAAACCCCGATATCCGTGGCCTATTTGTCTATGTGGACAGGCCTGTCTTCGGATGGGGTTGAGGCCATCTACTCCTACCTTTTGTGCCAGTTGGGCGGAGTAGGTAAAACACGGCAAGTAGTCACTGGAGTTCGGTGAGACTCATTCCTTTGTTCTCGAGGCTTTGAGACACTAGAGTGTTTGGTGCTTTCTGGGTGCCTGTCTGTCTTGGGTTGGAAAATTAGCCGTCTATTGCAGCCTGTTGTGCCGGTCAGCTGGAATAGGTGCGTTCATTTGTTCTTGAGGTTTAGAGACGTTCTAAGGCTTGGTACTGCCTAGCTGCCTTGTGTCTCTATGGTTCCTTTGGTTTCTGGGAACATTTGGTCTTGTTCTGCCATCTTGCATCAAACGGCCTCTTTCCCTGTGTCTATTTCTTTCTGGGACTACAGTTTTAGCCGTCTCTTTCTTATTCTTTTTCTTCTTTCCTACTACAGTCCATTCACCTTCCTGTTCATTCACAGCTTCATTTTTCATTGTTTTTGTCTCTTTCATATTCTATTTACTTTCTTTATGTTCTATTCTCTCGCAAACCTGATTTTCATCGATTACTGCCTCGTTGATAATGTTCACTTTCTAATCATCTTTTCTGATATCAGTTTCACTAATATTTTCAGTTTTCATTTCACTTTTAGCTTTCTCTTTGTTCATTGCTTTCCTTTGACTAGTAGGTTCTCTTTCCTTTGCAAGACTTTCGACACTTTTAATATCACTTTCGATGTTAACTTCTTTATCTCTATTTTCAGTTTTCTTTCTCTCACTTATATCAACGTCTTTCACTTTCCTCTTATCAGGAGATTCTCTTATATTTTCAAGACTTTCGATGATTTTCTCATCACTTTCAATGTCTATTTCCTTGTCTTTCTTTTCCGTTTCCATTCTCTAACTTACTTTTCCTTCACTAACATCTTCATTCTCTTTCTCAGGTACTATCCCTTTACCTGGACTGGATACTTTTCCCTACTCTTTCCTGCCTAAGAGAAATTCGGCCAAGTCTTGGTGCACTGGAGTCGCCATTATGGTACAAGACCAAATCTTATACTTAAGGACTCGAACATAAACCTAGCCGTCTTCATCCTGAAGGAATTCGGTCTTACTAATGAATTTGTCTGCTGCCCCGCAGTCGCCGAAAGGAAGCTTGACCATAGGGACTTTCACTCTGAACATAGTAAACTTCCCCACACTTATCTTAGAGGCTTGTGCCCCTGAGCGAGCGTAACTTCACTAAATCGGAGAACTTAGATGAACTTTCCGCAGAGGCTTTCTGAAGACCCGGAGAAGAACTCTCTCTCCCACCCATCCCTTCCCCAACCAAAGCTGATTACAGCAACATCCTTTGATGTAGGTTGGTCGAAGCATATGAAAAAGAATTAAATCATGTTAAAATTATTATTATCATCATTATTATCATTATCATCATCATCATTATTATTATTATTATTATTATTATTATTATTATTATTATTATTATTATTATTATTATTATTATTATTATTATTATTATTATTATTATTATTATTATTATTATTATTATTATTATTATTATTATTATTATTATTATTATTATTATTATCATTATTATTATTATTATTATTATTATTATTATTATTATTATTATTATTATTATTATTATTATTATTATTATTATTATTATCATTATTATTATTATTATTATTATTATTATTATTATTATCATTATCATTATTATTATCATTATTATCATTATTGCCATTATCATTATCATTATTATTATCATTATTATCATTATCACTACCATTATCATTATCATTTTCATTATCATTATAATTATCATTATCATTATCATTATCATTATCATTATCATTATCATTATCATTATCATTATCATTATTATTAGTGTGTACGCCCGTTAAAAATAACGGGATTTAATATCATACGTTTGAATGTCATATAATGGTATAGATTAAATTTCCGATCATTAAGTGCCGAAAATATAAGAAAAATTAATTATCAACACAAAAATATTTATTCCAGTAAAAAACAAAGCAAATATGTACAAAAAAGATACACAAAGCATTATATGAACACAAAATCGATTATTGCAAAAGTTCGTGCAAAACAATATTACCACGATCTATGGCATATTGAAGAAAAATACAGAAAATACAACTGCTAAAATTGGTAGGTCCTGTTTTCATCAGGCGTTTCATTGTCTTTCTTGCTTGTTTCTTCCACTCTTCTCTTCTTTGATACTCCTCATTTTATCATACTTATAAATATCTATATCAATGATATTCATCTTGCGGTTTTCATACCACTATTTACAAACGAAGCCTTATTTCTTCTCGCATGCCATAGAAAACGAATCGCAAGCATTGATGACGTCATGTCGTTTCTCTCTGACCACAAGATGCCGCGCTGGAGAATTACAGTAGCAGGTACGTTCAGCCTCTACACGAATCGATTGATCTTTTGTCAAGTATTGAAGGTGTATTTTTGCTTCTGTATCATTTAACAGACTTGATATTAACATTATATCATTTCAATGTACAGTATTATGGGCTATAACATAAAGTCACAAAAACACGGGCTGATTACCTTACCCGTAGGAGTTTTCGTTGAAGTCTTTTTTTTTTTTTTTTTATTTAACTTATTACGCGTTAGCGTCATACAGTGGGAGAGGTTTTCATAATGAATATAGGAAGGCAACTTACACATGCACGCATACACTTATATACACATACAAATACATGGGTTGCAGGTAACATATACGACACTGGGTATTGTACATTCATTCAAAGGGGAATAAGACTGAGATGTCACGCAGGGCATCAGGTATTATGAGAACCCACCAAAGCGGGGGTAACGGACAAGTATTTCATCTAATCTATTTTGTGATAGGAGATGACGACAGATTGCATCTAATGGTAGTCCCTGGGGTATTAGATGTTTTACAGTGGGGCACGCTAGGCAGTAGTGCTCGATGGTGTTGGCTAGTGGAGCGTGGCATAGGCGACATTCTGTGAATACAGGCTCGCCCTCCACCCCGGCGACCTGCCACGGTGGACGGTAGCCTAGTCGCAGTCGGGCTGAAACAACATTGTGGCGACGAACCATAAGTCCCTTGCGGCGGTACTTGTATTTGTGGCGGCATACGGATTCGTAGTGGGTGATGCTGACACTGAAGGGTCTCTCGGTGTCCCGTCGACGTTGCTCAGGCAGAAGTGCAGCGTAGCGGACCCTGTTGAGGTAACATAGCAGGGAGAGAGGTCGTCCATCACCACGACGGGGGAGTCGGCAGGCTTCTTTTGCTAGGCGGTCTACTTTGGTGTTGTGGTGCAAACCTACATGAGATGGAATCCAAATAAATTCAATGCGGAGATTACGGATAGTTAGTAGGGATAGAAAGGAAAGGATTTGTTGTACAACAGAATGGTGAGTGGGATGAATAGCGGTGAGGGATTGCAGTGCAGGCTTAGAGTCACATATAATGACAGCATTCACTCCTCTTTGGCAAACGAGACTGATAGCATCTAAGATGGCGTATAGTTCACACAATGTGGAGCTGGAGTGATCTCTGAGTCGACGGCCGACCCAGCCCTCAGGAGGCGGCGGTAGGTCAGGTGAGTAGACTGCTCCTCCAGCTGCACCATCCGATTGTAGTGACCCGTCAGTGTAGAGGCGATGCGGAGCAGTGATGGAGGATGTTACCTGGGTAACATGTTCCAAGGCTAGCTGTAGTTGTAGAAGAGGTGGGTCATATTTTGCTGTAGGAGTGAAGCTAACCACAGGCGATGGTAGCGTCCACGGGGGAGGGCCTGGGGGTATGTCAGCTACTGGTACTTGTAAATCTAGGCTGCGAATGAAGGAGGAGATAGACTTTATAAGACGGCGACTGGGGGGCATGAGGCGGGGGACGGGCGGAGCGGGGCCGAGAGAATCTCTGACCAGTGCTGTGAAGTGCGGTGAGATGTGGGGAAAGTGTATACACTTAACTGTGAGGCAGGTGACATTAGAATAAATCCTCTCAACTAGGGATGGAAGCCGTAATTCCCGTTGCATGTTGACAATTCTGGTAGTCATTGGGCAACCGAGAATGATTCTCATGGCTTTATTCTGAAAAATCTCCAGTGGCTCTAAAGCATATCGAGGAAGTTGAATTAAGGCAGGGGAGAGGTAATCAACAACAGAGCGTATAAAAGTAATATAGACAGTTCTGGCCACGGGGATGGAGATACCGGAAGAGTTGTTGGTGAGCCACTGGAGAGGCCGGAGCCGACGTTGTAGACGATCTAGCAATTCACGAATTACGGTATGAGATTGACGCCGGGCAGAAAGAGTTTCCGAGATTCGTACTGGTGCACCAAGGTAGCAGTACTGGGAGCTTAGTGGGATGATGCAGTCTCCAATCATGAACTCTGGCAGCGTGGCAGGAGGGCGGTAGGAGAAAATCCTGCTCTTCTGTGGGGAAGCAACAAGGCCACAGTTAGCAGAAGCTTGGGAGAGAGAAGTAAGAAAGAGTTGTAGGTGTGTTGGGGAGGTAGTGTGAATACATAGGTCATCTGCATAGCATGTAATTGTGACCTCAGGAATAGTGGGCAAAGACGTGAGGAGACGATGCATAAGTATATTAAAGAGAAATGGACTTAGTACCCCTCCTTGAGGAGTGCCGAGATGAAAATCCCGTGAGGAGCTGTAGGCACCGCTAAAGAAGACACGGGAGGTTCGGTTACTGAGGTAGCCCTTAATCCATCGTAGTAATTTACCCTTAATTCCAAAGTCAATTAATTGATCTAAAATAACGTCTCGGTTTGCTATATCAAATGCACTTTTTAGATCTATAAATGCCACAACACTGTCACGGGAGAGGCGAGAATATAAGTCGACGAGGCAGTGATGGGTGCTGCGTTGGGGTAGAAAGCCGAAGAGACGTGGAGAAAGGCGATCTTGTAGTTGGTACATCAGTCGGGTGAGCAAGATTCTTTCCATTACTTTGCAGAAGCAGGATGTAAGGGAGATGGGCCTGAAATTTGCTGTACCGGGCTTGGGTATGGGGATTATTGTACTCGTGGTCCAGGCATGTGGGATATATCCATCTCGTAGACACATATTGTAGAGGCGAAGGAGGGGGTTACCGGGTACACGGTGCAGTAATCGTAGCACATTGTAGGTAATGCCATCATCCCCAGGGGACGTGGCTTTACCTCTCAAGAGAGCACGTCGTAGTTCATCTTCAGTGATTGGTATATTTTCTTCATCATCCTCTTGCAGCAGAGCATGTACTAAGCGGAGTCCACGAGCAAAAGCACCGGAGGAGAGGGCATCCTGGACGGGGGTAGGTAGGTTGGCAGGGTTGGACTGGTTTGACCACGTGACGATGAGCTGTTCGGCAAATACGGTGGGGGAATGATGACGGGCAGTAGCAGGAGTCTTCTTAATTACCCTGCGAATAAGGTGCCACATGGAGGCTACACTAGTTTGGTGATTAATTCTGTCCGTGAATCTCTTCCAGGAGTCAGTACTTACACATTCTAGGAGGGTTGTCAAATCGTCTCTGGATTGCTGGTAACGATGAAGTAGTTCAGGAGATGGGTTAGTTTGGAACATGAGTCCAACGCGCTCCGCTTCTTTCTGTGCGTCCTGAAGTCGGGTGTCTAGGTACCACGAGTGAGGAGGAGGGCGACGTTGGAGGTGGGGTCGTGATACGTAAAGCCTGTAAAAGTCGTGGGTGGCGGAGACAAGGCTATTGTATAACTGGTCGGGGGAGGAACAGTCTAAGGTAGGTAGTATGCAGGTCATGTATGAAATGTACGTCGGGCAGTATTTGGGGGGTATGGTGAGGCGTAGGCGTGTGATAGGGGGTGTAGGTATCGTAGGAAGAGAATAGTGGAAGAGAAGAGCAATATGGTCTGAGAATAATGCAGGTACTGAGGAGCACTGGATGCGGGATGATACCAAGCCAGAGGTGAGGACGTGGTCCAGGGTGCCTCCCCGGGAGTGTGTGGCGCCACCTGTGTCCCAGCGGGTCAGATGATGTTGTCGGATGAAGGATAGTAGGTGAACACCAGGGCGGTTAGTGGTGCCAGGACGATCTCCCAATGCAGGATGTCGAGCATTGAAATCCCCTGCGTATATTATACCTTTGATCGTAGGTGGTGGAAGAGTGGTTGGACGAAGACGTGCGGGAGCAGAGTAGATATTGCAGAGCTGTAGGATTCCGCCCCCAATTTCTATCTCGAAGAGTTGGAATGTTATGTCAGGGTCTGTAGAGGAGCGCAGAAGACGGTGTATCAGTGTATTGTGTATGTATGTTAGAAGACCGTTTCGTATCGTATGAATATAGGGGATATATCCGGGAAGGGAGGGTGCCTGTGGTGCAGTGTTGGGCCGGTTTGGAAACGCCTCCTGTAGAAAAATGACACAAGGGTGATGTGTCTGTACATATGCCTTCAATTGTGTGTACTTTTTGTGGTTGGTGATACCATTGATGTTCCATGAAAGGAGGTCTAGGTGAATGTTAGTTACGAACGTTGCGTTTGCTAGTAGGAGACCGGAGTGTGGAGGTGGATGGACGATTCGAGGAAGACTGGCTAGTACTGGGTTGTAACTTACAGAGTTTGTCGAGACGAGTTGCAATGGATTCCATTCTCTCGGCAAGCATGGAGATGGAGGAGACGAGGGTTTGTTGGGATTCCGCCAGTGTGGAGAGTCTGGTGGCAGTAGTAGTTTGGCCTGAGACAAGGCTGTCAATCCTGGTGTCAATGGAGGCGAAGCGGTCCTCGAGTGCTGCACATCGCGCCTGAAGGGCTGCAACGGCCTTACGGAGGGCAGCGTCTTGCTGAGGGGGGGTGGGAGCAGAGAGAACAGTCCGGGCAGGGGGAGGAGGGGGGGGGGCTGAGGTGGGGCCATTGGTCTGGGTCTGGCGCCGAGTACAGCCGTGCCAGACGTTGACACCTGGCTGTAGACATCGGGGGCACTTCCATTGTGATGGGTTCGGCTGTGGTGGCGGTTCAGAGGTGGAAGTAGTCGCAGATGGGGGCGGGGGCGCACTTCGGACGGGACATTCTCTGGATTCATGGGCGGCGGCACACCAGGCACATTTAGGGGAGGCGGAGCAGTACCTGGATATGTGACCGATACCCCAACACCTGTAGCACCAGGGTCGGTCGTCACGGAGTCTTTGGACTTGACACGGGGGGAGGAGAGGGAGGAAGTCAAAGGTAATGGTGTCGGGGGGTGTTTCGGGGAGGCTCCACACAATAACAATGCGGTTGATGGGGGTACCGTTCTGCATGAAGCGCCTGGCTGAGTGTACTCCTGGGAGCTGTAGGGCAAGCTTGTGATCCACGTCAACGGGATAGCGAGTGAGCAGGTATTGGGGGTACTTACGTGGTCTTTCGGGGGAGTCTTGAGGGAGAAGAGGCAGTGACATAAATTCATTTGTAGTAACTCGGTCCAGGATGTCTGTGCGTTGTCTTGATATGTAGATGAATCGAGAGGTGAGTGCAGCCATCTTAACCTCGGCCGTATCCCGTTGCAGGTGGAAAGTCTTGGTGATAGTTGACAGCCAGCGGAGTTTAACTTCTGTGGATGGGTTCCCGCTAAAGGCCAACTTAATATACTTGTCTCGGGGAGCAAATGCTGGAAGGGCGGGTGAGGGTCGGGTGGGGGCAACGGGAGTAGCACTGTGATTAGGCAGGGTAGGGCGAATAGGAGCCTTATTACACTCACTTGAGGTTCCCTTGATCGTCTTGGCAGCAGGCGGTTGACATTCTCCTGCGGGGAAGGTAGAGGTGTCGTCGGCCCGCCGTTTGGTACTGGGGAGCGCTGTAGACTGGTGGGTATCATGCTGGGTGGTTGTTGGAGGGTGATGGGGAGTGGAGGTAGGACGAGGCAGGTCGGGCCAGTGGTTAACACTAATGTCGTCATCAGTGTCGGAAATCATTAAGTCCTGCTCTAAGCTGGACGCCGCTTCCGACCCCGAGTATTCCATCGAGGAAGGGAGGGCTTTGATAAGAAGGTAGGCTGATTTACTAGCGCGCAGTAGATTGTAGCACTGTAACACAACTTGAGACAGCCGGTACGAGTCGTTAACGACGAGCACTGGATTCAAGTAGTTGACGGCGATAGTTTCGCACCTTCAGGTGTAGGTCCGTTCTCGACGAGAGCCAAGCACGGAATGTCGAAACCAATTACATTTCAACTCACAAGTTTGTGTCGTTGAAGTCTGTACAGTATCGATATGAAATATATATCGCACTATTATGCTATTATGGAGCCTTAGAGTACATTGCAAATTTCAGATCTTATAAGAGGCCAAATTAAGATTCAAGATGGGTACTTAGTTTAGAATTAATGTACAGACCATGGGCTACAGCTGTATAAGTTTTCTTGCTTTTTGTCCCAAGTTGCACAATTCTGATCAATTGTGGCCTTTAACCGCTGAACTATGTAATGGACACTTGCGACGATGCTCCAAACAGGCATCGTTTCCTCGGGGAAAGAGACGTAGATTAGCTACTAAGTATTTCAGCGGCTTTGACCCATCGTTTTTCGCTCATATTTCCGAAAAACCATTCACATCAGTATGATATATTAGCACAGCCTAATTCACACCCTGCCATAATTTTTGACGTTATAGTGCATTCACAAGTGTATTTAATTACGGCGTTTACTCTTGATATTAAGTGTGTCGTAGCCGACACCCGTGAAGTTAATCGAACAGGTGAAGTCGTGACGTCATCACAAACTACCTCGTGTATCCCAAATTCACTTGTTCGATTTAC
>NC_134788.1:27064091-27076591 GCF_046742065.1 Oratosquilla oratoria | reverse complement strand
TGCAAATTGAGGCAGAACTTAAAGCTAAAGAGGAGGAAACTAAACTGAAACAAATGCAAATTGAGGCAGAATTTAGAGCTAGAGAAGAGGAAGCTAAGGTGAAACAAGTAGCTAAAGAGGAGGAAACTAAACTGAAACAAATGCAAATTGAGGCAGAATTTAGAGCTAGAGAAGAGGAAGCTAAGGTGAAACAAGTAGCTAAAGAGGAGGAAACTAAACTGAAACAAATGCAAATTGAGGCAGAATTTAAAGCTAGAGAAGAGGAAACTAAAATCAAATTGGCAGAATTTAAAGCTAGAGAAGAGGAAGCTAAAGTGAAACAAGTAGAGTTAGAATTAAAGAAGACAGAAGTAGAAGCTAGGATTGTTGATAGACAACCCGTAGTTCAGGAAGGTCATATAGATATTTCCAAGTATGTAAAACTTCTACCCCAATTTTCAGAAGGAGAGCCAGAAATTTTCTTTCTTCAGTGGGAAAAATTGGCGCAACAATTACAAATCCCTAAAGAAAATTGGCCATTAATCATTCAAACACAATTTAAGGGTAAGGCTCAGCAAATTTATACTTCTCTTTCAGAAGCAGAAAGCGAGTATGATAATATGAAAGCTTGTATTTTAAAAGCTTATGAACTAATACCAGAGGCCTATAGACAGAAATTCCGTAATTATAGGAAGACACCTCAGTTAACATACGTAGAATATGCGGCTCAACAAGAGAGGTTATTCAATAGGTGGTGTTTGGCTAGTGAAACGGACACCTTAGATAGACTTAAACAGTTGATTTTGTTGGAGCAGTTTAAGAATACCTTAGAGACAGATCTTAGGATTTTTATAGATGATCATGTTCCCGAAACTTTAACTAAAGCTGCTGTATTGGCTGATGAGTTCACACTAAATCATAAACCTAAGTCAAGACAAATGGAATCCCAAAAGTCAAAGTCATATATTCCAGATTCAACAAAATACTCTGATCCTTGGGCCCCAAAGAAACGCTTTGAAAATCAGTCTAGCCCATCACATTTCAGTTACAGGTCTGATTTCAATCAATATCCTCCAAACCAACCTTGGCAAAGAATGGAAAGGTTTAAGACTAATCCCCCTGTAACTTGTTCATATTGTAAACAGGTTGGCCATCACATTTCTAATTGCAGAAAGAGACTGACACCCTCATTCTCCAATAAGACACCAACTCTTGTAAGTAATATAAAATCAGACGATTCAAAATCCTCTATTCAGGATACACTACCAAAGAAGCCGGTATTGTCAAGTAATGTAGAACCCCCCCCATCAGATCATGATCCTTGTTTCAAACCATTTGTATCTTCAGGAACTATATCTCATAGTAGTAGTTCACAACAATATCCTATTTCCATACTCCGAGACACAGGAGCAAAGCAAAGTCTGATTTTAAATTCTGTCTTGCAGAATCTGGGTGAGTCATATACAGGTTATGATATATTGATAGAAGGAGTTGGAGGAATTATAAAATGTCCATTACATAATGTTTTCTTGCGCTCTGATTTAACAACCGGAATGGTTAAAGTAGCAGTAGTAGACTCTCTTCCCATAGTAGGAATATCCTTATTGTTGGCCAATGACATCGCTGGAAGCAAAGTCATTTCTCCCTTAATAACAAATAACCCTAAGACCTCAGTAGAACCTTCAGATAACTTACAATTGTTTCCCGCTTGTGCTGTAACCAGATCTCAGTACAAGAAATCTGAAGAGGAGACCTATAATTTAGAATCCCTATTCTCCCAAACTGACCCATCTTCTTCTTCACCAGTTTCTCTATCTAGAGCAGAATTAATCAAAGAACAGAAGTCAGATCATTCTCTTAAAAATTTGTACGAGATTGTTTCTTCTCCAGAAGAAGTTGAAAATATGTCACGAGGTTTCTATATAGAAAACGGAGTCCTAATGCGAAAATGGAGAGCATCCACCGCAACCGCTGACCAGCCATGGCAAGTAAGGAATCAAATAGTCCTCCCTCTTGGTTTCAGGAATAATGTTCTAAGATTGGCTCATGATACTCCCTTAGCAGGTCACTTAGGGGTAAGAAAGACCTTGTTCAACATAACCCAACATTTCCATTGGCCCACGGTTGTCAAAGATGTTGCCCAATATTGTAAAACATGTCATACATGTCAACTTGTAGGTAAGCCCAACCAGAAAATTGTAGAAGCTCCACTCCATCCCATTCCTGTAATGGAAGAGCCATTTAAAAAAGTTCTTATTGACTGTGTAGGACCTTTACCTCCTTCAAGTAAAGGAAATCAGTACATTCTCACAATCATGTGTATGAGCACTCGTTTTCCAGAAGCCATTCCTTTGAAAAATATTAAAGCTCAAAACATAATCAGAGAAATGTTGAAATATTTCACTATGGTAGGATTTCCTAAGAACATTCAAAGTGATCAAGGAAGTAATTTTCTTTCCAACAAGTTTAGAGAAACTCTTGTAACACTAGGTATAAATCATGTAACTTCCTCCGCCTATCATCCTCAATCACAAGGTGCTCTAGAGCGCTTTCACCAAACGCTCAAGACAATGTTAAGAATCTTCTGTGCTGAGAACACTCGAAATTGGGAAGACGGACTCCCCTTTTTGTTGTTCGCCACCCGAACAACAATTCAAGAAAGCCTTGGATTCAGCCCGTCAGAATTAGTCTTCGGTCATGAAGTCCGTGGTCCCCTAAAGATACTTCATGAACAATGGATGAAAGAAGAACCACCAGTTCCTTCTTTGAAATACGTGTCCCAGGTCACCGAGAAGTTGTTAGAAGCTTGGAAGTTGGCAAGAGAGAACTTGACGAATGCTCAACGAGTAATGAAAGGTCGGTATGATAAAAAATTTAAACTTAGAACTTTCTCTCCAGGAGATCAAGTGTTACTTTATCTTCCCATACCAGGAGATCCATTGCAGGCTAAATACAAAGGACCCTATGAAGTCTTGTCCAGAGCCAGTGATCTCAACTACATAATCAAAACTCCAGACAGAAGAAAGAGTTCCCGTCTCTGTCACATAAATACCTTAAAACCTTATCATTCCCGAGATCCAATTCCAGCTTGCAGCTCTACCACAATAGAATCCGAAGAGCCTCCTGATAACCTGCCTAATCCTCCTGAGATTCCCTTGGAAAACTCTCAGATACTACAAAATCTTCAGATAAAAGTAGGACACTTATCTGAGAAACAAGGTAAAGACATTCTTTCTCTCTTAAGAAGTTTTCCAAAATTATTTCTAGATTCCCCAAGATTCACTTCTTTGATAGAACACGAAATAATTCTAGACTCGCCAAGGGCTATCAAACAAGCCCCTTATAGAGTCAATCCAAAAAAGAAGGAGTTCATAAAAGCAGAAATAAACACTCTGCTTCAACAGGGAATAATTGAACCCTCCAGTAGTCCTTGGGCATCTCCTTGCATTCTTGTCCCTAAATCTGACAATTCTTATCGCCTGTGCATTGACTACAGGAAAATCAATGCCCATACTAAGGCCGATGCTTTTCCTATCCCTAGGATAGATGATATCATAGACAGTCTAGGAACTGCCAAGTATGTATCCAAGTTGGATATGTTAAGGGGATACTATCAAATCCCTGTACACCCTCGCTCAAGAGAAGTTACCGCTTTCATTACGGAAGAGGGATTGTTCCAATTCAGAGCAATGCCATTTGGGCTTAAAAATGCCCCTGCCACTTACCAAAGAATGATAAGTAATCTTGTTGCAGGATTGCCAGGAGTAAAAACTTATCTAGATGATGTGATAATATTTAGTCAGTCTTGGACAGAACACATTGAACACCTAAATAATTTCTTTTATAGAGCAGACCAAGCAAACCTTACCATCAATTTGTCCAAATGTGATTTCGGACATACACAGGTCCCCTATTTGGGATTTAAAGTTGGAAATTCCCAAGTGTTTCCAATAGACGCCAAGATAAAAGCCATCAATGATGTACCAACACCCACTAATCGTAGAGAGGTACGTCGATTCCTTGGAATGAGTGGCTATTATCGCCGTTTTTGTCCAAATTTTTCAGATGTAGCAGAACCATTGACTGACCTGTTGAGAAAAGACCACAACTTCGTGTGGACACCTACCTGTGAGACGGCCTTCAAAAACCTGAAGTCCCTTCTCACTAACGCACCAGTTCTAAGGGCACCCGATTTCCAACGACCCTTTCTTCTGCAAGTCGACGCCAGCGACACCGGTATCGGTGCCGCCCTCTTGCAAGAACACAATGAAGTTCTTCACGCTATCGCCTACTACAGCAAGAAGCTGTCCCCTGCGCAGAAGAACTACTCAACAATTGAGAAGGAGACGCTCGCTTTGGTCAAGGCCCTTATCCACTTCGAAGTCTACCTGGGTTCCTCAACTACCATTCAAGTATATTCGGATCACAACCCCTTGAAGTTCCTACAGACTATGAAAAACAAGAATCCGAGACTTACACGTTGGAGTTTATTTCTCCAACCCTTTAATCTAACTATTCATCATATAAAAGGCGTCTTTAATGTTTTAGCCGACGTCCTTTCTAGAACATAGCTTTTCAACAGAAAGTGAAAAGCTTTCCCAAACGGTGGAGGTGTAACGTAATATTAGATATTACGTCATATGTGTAATTATGTTATAGAATTGTGTTCCTTTGTATTACATAACTATGTTCATATTTCTTGTCTATGTATGTATTGTAACAATGTTAAGCAGTAACGCCCGTCCACTATATGTAATCTTGCCTACGTGCGGTGAGGTGCGCACTCTTGTAGAACAAACAGACAAGCGAAATCCTGAATAGTTCGGAGCGCACAGATTTGACAGTTACTAAATAAATAGATTGTTCAAGCGAGTCGAGGGTCCTAAAACTACCCATGTTGACGTGTTAACTTACCCTCCTCTTCTCCCGCACCCTTAACCGGAAGTATCCGGCTTCCGGTCCAATGGTATATAAGCGGTGGAACTCGCTGACTCCTTGTCATATTCCCACATATTGATCTCTTGATAAAAACTAGAAGGTTTAGATTCATGAGACGATTGGTGTGAAGTGATCACCCTTTTTGCCTACATTACGTGTCTGATATACATTGCATTACTTTACTTATATTTGTACTTATTACTTATTCTGATGCATGTTCCTGATCTCTTTGTACTTAGATAGTACCATATTGCATACTTATCTTGTGTTTCTTATTTGAACGATAATTTCCATAATCGGTGTAACGGTCCCATTGACCCTACTGCCCATTCTCTTTTGTGTTGATTGCCTGTAAATATTTTCCATTAATAATTTCGTTTACTAGTTTTATCGCTAGTTTAATATTCCTTTCCTGGAATCTTCTTTGTTACCTTTACTTCTAGTCTTACGAATTATCTAGGCCCTGACCAGATAGTTCAGTCCTACAGTGGCTTCTAGAAGTGAGCTGGTTCTTAAGCACTTAGACGTTATACGTAACGTATCTTCACACACCAGCAGCCCGTAACAATATATATATATATATGTATGTATGTATATATATATATATATATATTATATATATATATATATATATATATATGTGTATATACTAGACCACCCGTGACACATTGGGTTCAAATAAAATCTTAAATGATACGTTGTTAATAAAATGGTCAATAAAATCTTTATTAAGACAATGCTCTTAATTATGGTTATGTTGTATCACGTCTCGTCATCACACTCCCAATCCCACTCCCACTCATTATCATTATCATTCAGGGTGTCCGATGGGACTTGAGTGAGTAGCAATGTTTATAAATATACACTTTAAGATAGATATACTATGTCACTATCACCGTATAGTAGAAATCACAGAAAATAAGTTTCTATATCAAATTGAATATAATTTAGAGCTCTTACTTCTATTCAGTAGACGAAGGCAGTGACTTGATTAGTTATAAGAAGTGGAATGCAGAAGATTGTGACGTCATGTCGTCGTTGCTAATTCAGGGATTGTCTATACTTTTAAATACTGAATATGAAAATTTTATAAGTATACATATATATATATATATATATATATATATATATATATATATATATATATATATTTATATATATATATACATATGTACAGTATGTATGTTGGGTCAAATGAAAATTTAAATGATACGTGGTTATAAGAAGTGAAATGCAGAAGATTGTGACGTCATGTCGTCGTTGCTCTGAATCATATGATGTCTCTTCTTCTGATTGGCTGGTCATCAGTCGTGACGTCATATCTCTTCTTCTGGTCTCCTCTTCTGATTGGCTGGTCCTTAGTCGTGACGTCTTATCTCTTCTTCTGATTGGTTGGGTGACGGTTTCAAGCAGGCAACAAGATACAAACAAGATTTTCAGAATTTTTAAGTATATATATACATACATATACATATATATACATACATATATATATATATATATATATATATATATATATATATATATATATATATACTTTATTTATCTATTTTACTTATCTATCTACTTATCTATATACTTCACTTATTAATATTTCGTATGTATATACTACTTGTTTATGTACTTATTCATTAATTGATTAATATTTTAATCTATGAACTATGAAGAGCTCCCTCCTCGATGAAGAACCTTAAAGATGTGGGTCTGGATCCTAGGTGGCCGTAGTTTCACAAGTGTGGCCCACTAACCAAACTTAGGCATCAGTCTTTTTTTTTCACATTCTTAGTGTTTACCATATTGATCATTTTGAGCTTATCAGCTGCTTCATTTCTCTCTGCTTCATTTACAAACTTCATAACAATATTGCCCCCTTGTGTGAATTTAGAATCTTTAATTTGCACAACCGAAAGCACTTCTGCCACTTCCTTTTTCATAGCCACTGCTTTACCACCATCTTCATTAGATTTGATAACTAATACATTCCTACACTCACGCTTTTTCTTTTTCGTCACTGCGTCTACCCATGAGCCGGCTGACTCTGACTGGCCACTCAAAACGTCAACAACATGCCTCATTTCCGACACACATTCAGTCAGTTCACTTGCGCCACTTTCTTTCCTCAATAGCGCAAACTCTTTCCTCAGCAGGTTTTTCAATTCTTGCACCTCCTTCCTGAGTTCTTCAAGTTCAGCACTAAGTCGATGGTTTATTCTTGCTTTGATGTCAGGTGCACATTTGTTACATAACCAGTTAATGGCGGAACAGTTCTCATCCTTCACTCCACCTAAATTTGCGCACGACGTGCGGCACCACATTTTACAAGCCAAACAGATAACTCTCTTCGCTTTAGTAGTCCCTCCTTTATCCTTAGTACAGACTAAGCACGGGTACTTGTTAAAAATCGTCACTATATTATCTGTCATAACAAAACGCACACGGATAGTCGTGTATCGAAACAACACACTGTAGCATTTAGCTACAAGGCCGCTCTCGACAACAGGCAGTTACAGTCACTAGTCACAAGTCAGTCACGATCGGCAGAGCTCAGTAGCATACGTCCGCTTCCCTCGACGGTTGGGGGGGGGGGGGACGGACACACACACACACACACACACACACACACACACACACACACACACACACACACACACACACACACACACACACACACACACACACTCACACACACACACACACACACACACACACACACACACACACACACACACACACACACACACACACACACACAGAGAGAGAGAGAGAGAGAGAGAGAGAGAGAGAGAGAGAGGGAAACATTATTTATATTTTTGGTGGGTGACGCACGTTGTTGCTGAGGTCGAATTTCAAGGCGGATCTTACAGCAGACTAATCGGTGGTCTGTCCAGCAGTCTGCACCTCTCATTGCCTTGGCTATGAGAACCTCTTTTTGATGTTGGTAATGTGTAGTTGGTGTTCGGAGCAAAGTGTAAGGAGTCTGTATCCGTTGTCATTGGCTTTACCAACTCCATGCTTTCCCAGGACGCCTGGCCAGATGTTATGCTCTCGTCCAACTTTTGCATTGAAGTCACCCATAGGGAGAACTCAATCAGTGCGATGGTTTGCTTGTAGACACTCGTTAAGAGAATTATAAAACTCCTCTTTTACACAATTCTATGCAGCAAGAGTAGGAGCATAGGCAATTATGATGGTGATGTGCTTTCCTTTGCTCAGAGGTACTCTCCATGACATTGGACGCTTACTGATCCCTACGGGTGTATTAGAGATTTGGCTCAGCAGAGAGGTTTTGACTGCAAAACCTACCCCGTAGAGTCGTCGCTCACCTTCAGGGAGACTTTTCCACTAAAAGGTGTACCCTTCTCCCTCTTCAGAGAGTGAGTCTTCGTCACTCAGTCGTGTTTCACTAAGAGCTGCAATGTCGATATTGTAGCGGTTAAGTTCGTGGGCTACTAATGCAGTTCTTCTCCTCGGACGAGGGTTGACATCACTGTCGAGCAAGGTCCTAATGTTCCAAGTCGCAATTTATAAAAAAAAAAAAAAAAAAAAAAAAATTATTATTCTATAGTTGGCTGCATGCGTGTATATATAATTATGATATATATATATATATATATATATATATATATATATATATATATATATGTATATGAATATATTTACATATATATGTATATATAAATGCATATGTATATATATATATATACACACATATATATATATGTATATATATATATATATATGTATATATATATATATATACATGTATATATATATATATATATATATATATATATATATATATATATATATATATATATATATATATTAGACCACCCGTGACCCGTTGGGTCGAATAAAATATTAAATGGCTCCTCTATTTAAAACAGGTTACTATTAGCTTAAGACTTACCAGTTGTGTGCGGTCCTCGTGCTCTCTCGAAGGAAAGTAAACTGGATACAGGCGTTCTCAAGAAATTAAACAAGGAGAGCCTCCTTAATTATGCTTATGTTATCTCAAGTCCCGTCATCCCACTCCCAATCCCACTCCCACTTCCAATCCCATTCCCACTCATTATCATTATCAATCAGGGAGTCCCATGGGACTTGAGCGAGTAGCAATGTTTTTAAATATAAACTTTATGCTAGATATACTATGTCACTATCACCGTATAGTATAAATCACGGAAAATAAGTTTTTTATATCAAACTGAGTATAATTCAGAGCTCTTACCTCTATTCAGTAAACGAAGGCAGTGACTATATTAGTTATAAGAAGTGAAATGCAGAAGATTCTGACGTTATCGTCGTTGCTTGGAAAACTACGCATTATATGATTCATACGGTTCGTAATACCTTAATAAACTTATTATGCCTCATAGATGCTAATTCAGGAGTTGACTATACTTTTAGATACTGAATATAAACATTTTAGATATTAATGGTCAGAAAATATGTAATCGGAAAACTGTGAAGTCATGTCGTTGCTTGGAACACTACGTAATATTCAAATAAACTCATTATTCCTCATAGATGCTAATTCAGGAGTTGGCTATACTTTTAAATAATGAAGATGAAAATTTTAAATATTACTGTTCAGAAAATATGTAATCGGAAAATTGGAAATTAAGAAATTGGCAAATTGGAAAATTAGCAGTCGTGACGTCACGCGCTCAGAGCTGGGGTTCCTTAGGACCCACAGAGCTGATATCGTGACGTCATGTCTCTTCTGATTGGCTAGTCCTCAGTCATGACGTTATATCTCTTCTTCTGATTTCTTCTTCTGATTGGCTGGTCCTCAGTCGTGACGTCATATCTCTTCTTGTGATTGGCTGGTCCTCAGTCGTGACGTAATATCTCTTCTTGTGATTGGCTGGGTGACGATCTGGGGCAAGTTCCTGGTCAATAATTGACCTACTATGTTTTGAACAGATTATTTTGTTGAATTTCTTATATTATTACTATCATCATTGTTATACATATTTTTATTTTTAAGGATTTTCCTCAAACGAACACTCCTAAGTGATTTTATTCAGCTGAGGGGAAAATCAATTTCCCTGTGTGGAACGATATAAGATTACCATACTAATAACAGAGACGTATTACGAAAAATTAATGATTTTAACTTTTTTTATGAACAGGCACGATGTATTAGTACACTTTCTGTAGACTTTCTGTGCACTTTGTGTAAACTTTCTGTACACCTTCTGTAAACTTTCTTTACACTTTCTGTCATTGACCAAAATAGCTCCTATGTACCATACTTGGTATTTAATTCTTTGGCATTTTTGGCTGCCAATTTCTATCCCTGAGTTCCTGAATATCTGTCAGGAGGTACCTCAGTCGGCTGCAGGTCAGTTTCCGATCGATAATCTCTTTAATCGATGAATATATCTTCTGGACTTTTTGGGTTGCGATGGGTGAAGTCCCGGCCACTTCGTCCATCTTCTTACCCATTCCCTGGAGGAGGGCACAGACTGCCTCCAGGGAGGTTTCGTCCTTTCTTCCAAGAAGGACCTGTATGCAGTAGGCTACTCTCCTCGTTAGAACGAGGTTTTGGAGGCATAAGCTTCCAATGAAGACACAGAGGGCTACATATCTCTTTCTGCAGGCAATGTTCTTGAGCTCTGCTTCGGCCCTTTCTTCGCGTGGCAGGTTGTCTAAGGAGCTTTCTTTGTCTTCCCCTTTTTCGAATGAGCTCTGGCACTAGCTCAACAAGCGGGCTTTGAAGACCTCTGATTGTTCTCTGCCCAAACTTTCTGTCAATACCTTGGACAGCTGTGCGTAGGTTTGGGAGTAAAATTGCTGTCTTGTTGCAAAGTCAACGATTATTCCGGCTGCCGTTTCCACCGCGCCCGGGTGCTCGGATAGGAAGGCCTATATTTGCTCGGAAATCCTCTTGAAATTCTTCGTCGACAGCTTATTCATAAGTGACTTAAAAATCCCAATATCCGATGCCTATTTTTCTACATGGACAGGCCTGTCTTCGGATTGGGTTGAGGCCTTCTACTCCTTCCTTTTGTGCCAGTTGGGTGGAGTAGGTAAAACACGACAAGTAGTCACTGGAGTTCGGTGAGACTCATTCTTTTGTTCTTGAGGCTTTGAGACACTAGAAGGTTTGGTGCTTTCTGAGTGCCTGTCTTGGGTTGGGGAATATTTCTTCTATTGCAGCCTGTTGCTGTGGCAGTCAGCTGGAATAGGTATATGCCTGGGAAGAATGACCGAGGTTTGGCACGGTGCGTTCATTTGTTTTTGAGTTTTAGAGACGTTTGAAGGCTTGGTACTGCGTAGCTGCCTTGTGTCTCTATTATTCCTTTGTTTTTTTGGAGCATTTGGTCCAATTCTGCCTTCTTGCACCAAACGGCCTCTTTCCATGTGTCTTTTTCTTTGTGGGACTACACTTTTAAGCGTCTCTTTCTTATTCTTTTTCTTCTTTGCTACTACAGTCCATTCACCTTCCTGTTCATTCACAGCTTCATTTTCCATTGTTTTTGCCTCTTTCATATTCTATTTACTTTCATTACATTTCATTCTCTCGCAAACCAGTCTTTCATCGATTACTGCCTCGTTGATAATTTTCATTCTTTTATTATCTTTTCTAATATTAGTTTCACTAATATTTTTAGTTTCCATTTCACTTTTAACTTTCTCTTTGTTCCTTGCTTTCTTTTTACTGGTAGCTTCTCTTTCCTTTTCAAGACTTTCGACACTTTTAATATCACTTTCAATGATAACTTCTTTTTCTTTCTTTTCAATTTCCTTTCTCTCACTTATATCAACATCTTTTAATTTCCTTTCATCAGGCACGATGTATTAGACCATTATTCCCTTTTTCAACTTTCTGTACACTTTCTGTAGACTTTCTGTGCACTTTCTGTAAACTTTCTGTACACTTTCTGTAAACTTTCTATTCACTTTCTGTCATTGACCAAGATCACTACTATATTCCATAATTGGTCTTCAATTCTTTGGCATTTTTTGCTGCCAATTTCGTTCCCTGAGTTCCTGAATGTATATCAGGAGGTATCTCAGTCCTGCTGCAGCTCAGTTTCTGATCGGCTTGGCAGTGCCTCTCTGCCTTAAGTCTCTTTGGTTCCTTTGGGTTTTGGGAGCCTGTAGTCCTGTTCTGCCCGTTTGCACCAAACGACCTCTTTCCGTATGTCTCTTTCTTTCTGGGACTACTTTCTTATTATTCTTTTTCTTTTTTTGTACTACAATCCATTCTTCTTGCTGTTCATTCACCTCATTTTCCTTTGTATTTGCCTCTTTCTGATTGTATTTACTTTCTTTATATTTCATTCTGTCGCAAACCAGGTTTTCATCGTTGATGATTTTCACTTTCTGATTGTCATTTCTGATATCAGTTTCAATGATATTTCTGCCTTCCATTTCACTTTTAGTTTGTTCTTTCATTTCTTTGATTGTCTTCCTTTCCTCTGGATGTTTTTCAAACCTTTTACTCTCTTTTCCATGGTTTTTACTCTTTATAACTTCATTATTCTCTGCATTACCATGACCGGTAACTTTCTTTTCACCTTTGCACTCAAGCTCAATTTTCTAATTGCTTTTACCATTCTTCCTTGCTT
>NC_134788.1:27049091-27059091 GCF_046742065.1 Oratosquilla oratoria | reverse complement strand
AAGTGTGTGACCGCCTGTGGCTGCGTCACTACAACCTCTCCAAGTGTCAGTGACTTCCAGACATACAGTACAAAGGTGGTGGGTTCCTTTGCAGCTTAGGATCTCCTAACTGAGATCTTCTACTCGCTAATGTTAAGTGTTATATTATTATTTTATCTATCTTATTTTATTTATTTATTTATTTATTTATTTATATATCTATTTGTGTATTTATTTATCTATTCATTTATTTATTCACCTACTTATTTATTCATTTATCTATTTATATATATATATATATTTTATTCATCTTATTTATTTTATTTGTTTTATTTATATTATTTATCTTATTTATTTTGCTTGTTCTATTTATTTCATTCATTTGATTTATTATATCTATATTATTTATCTTATCTATTTTACTTATTTTATATATCTTATTTATTTTATTTATATTATTCATTTTATTTCTTTTTATTTATTTTGTTTGTTTTGTCTGTCTTATCTATTTTGTTTATTTATTTATTTTCAGATGCTCTGATTCTGGAGGACATTAGTGACTTGAGGTCTCATATGTCCTCCGGTTTCTGTGTCCGGGACGGAGATGATGTAAGAGTGGTCGGTTACTGGACGTCGTATGGACATTCGGGATGAGGTGGCCGTGGAACGCGGATCCACAAGTGAGGGTCCTCACTCACATAGGCATTCAGGAGTCGAAGAACCATTTTTTTCTTTTCGCAAACTTGTAGGAAAAGGGTGAGAATCTATTGAGACATTTACTAGTATCAGACCTTACTCTAGTTATTAGTTATGGCATCACATATGCGAGCTTATCACCTGTTGAATCTTAGTAGTTTGTTACAGTAAAATAAATCTAGTCAAAATCAGATTAGGTTACTTTGGCTTGTTTCTAGTTTTAAGCTATCTGTGGTAATTCACAAGGAGTTAGGTTGGGTAATACAAACTTGAGGTGAGTTATAAATCGTTGGTTCAATGCTGATAGAGTAAGTTTGTACCGGGTGGCTTCAAGAAATGAATGTCAATTGGTGGGAAATACTCTTTATTCACTGATACCACTCACTACTAATGCGTGTGTATACAACGAGAGCTGGCTCTCAACTGACGCCAAGCCAGTGTTGCCACCTAGCGCGAAAACGTGCATCGCATTTTGCGATACCCAATATAATTACAAATATGCACAATGATTACAAATAAGTACAAAAATTAAAAAAACAACAAACAACAAAAAATATGACAAGTTTATAAAGAGGGGGAGACATATAATTCCCCATATAAGCAACACAAGATTACAATGTACGATAATATGATATACGACATACCACGCTAACACAAGTTGTAACAATTTAGAAAAAAGTGTGTTCAAATAAATACACACACACACACACACACACACACACACACACACACACACACACACACACAGGCATAAGCTACCGATAAAGACACAGAGGGCTACATATCTCTTTCTGCAGGCAATCTTCTTGAGCTCTGCTTCAGCCCTTTCTTCGCGGGGCAGGTTGTCTAAGGAGCTTTCTTTGTCTTCCCGTGTTTCAAATGAGCTCTGGCACTAGCTCAACAAGCGGGCTTTGAAGACCTCTGTTTGTTCTCTGCTCAAACTTTCTGTCAATACCTTGGACAGATGTGCGTAGGTTTGCGAGTAAAATTGCTGTCTTGTTGCAAAGTCAACGATTATTCCGGCTGCCGTTTCCACCGCGCCCGGGTGCTCGGATAGGAAGGCCTATATTTGCTCGGAAATCCTCTTGAAATTCTTCGTCGACAGCTTATTCATAAGTGACTTAAAAATCCCAATATCCGATGCCTATTTTTCTACATGGACAGGCCTGTCTTCGGATTGGGTTGAGGCCTTCTACTCCTTCCATTTGTGCCAGTTGGGTGGAGTAGGTAAAACACGACAAGTAGTCACTGGAGTTCGGTGAGACTCATTCTTTTGTTCTTGAGGCTTTGAGACACTAGAAGGTTTGGTGCTTTCTGAGTGCCTGTCTTGGGTTGGGGAATATTTCTTCTATTGCAGCCTGCTGCTGTGGCAGTCAGCTGGAATAGGTATATGCCTGGGAAGAATGACCGAGGTTTGGCACGGTGCGTTCATTTGTTTTTGAGTTTTAGAGACGTTTGAAGGCTTGGTACTGCGTAGCTGCCTTGTGTCTCTGTTATTCCTTTGGTTTTTTGGAGCATTTGGTCCTGTTCTGCCTTCTTGCACCAAACGGCCTCTTTCCATGTGTCTTTTTCTTTGTGGGACTACACTTTTAAGCGTCTCTTTCTTATTCTTTTTCTTCTTTGCTACTACAGTCCATTCACCTTCCTGTTCATTCACAGCTTCATTTTCCATTGTTTTTGCCTCTTTCATATTCTATTTACTTTCATTACATTTCATTCTCTCGCAAACCAGTCTTTCATCGATTACTGCCTCGTTGATAATTTTCATTCTTTTATTATCTTTTGTAATATTAGTTTCACTAATATTTTTAGTTTCCATTTCACTTTTAACTTTCTCTTTGCTCCTTGCTTTCTTTTTACTGGTAGCTTCTCTTACCTTTTCAAGACTTTCGACACTTTTAATATCACTTTCAATGATAACTTCTTTTTCTTTCTTTTCATTTCCTTTCTCTCACTTATATCAAGATCTTTTAATTTCCTTTCATCAGGCACGATGTATTAGACCATTATTCCCTTTTTCAACTTTCTGTACACTTTCTGTAGACTTTCTGTGCACTTTCTGTAAACTTTCTGTACACTTTCTGTAAACTTTCTATTCAATTTCTGTCATTGACCAAGATCACTACTATATTCCATAATTGGTCTTCAATTCTTGTGTCAGTGACTTCCAGACATACAGTACAAAGGTGGTGGGTTCCTTTGCAGCTTAGGATCTCCTAACTGAGATCTTCTACTCGCTAATGTTCTATTATCATTTTTTTCTATCTTATTTTATTTATTTATTCATTTAGTCATTTATTTATCCATTTGTGTATTTATCTATTTGTTCATTTATTTATTCACTTACTTATTTACTCATGTATCTATTTATATATATATATATTTTATTCATCTTATTTATTTTATTTGTTTTATTTATATTATTTATCTTATTTATTTTGCTTGTTCTATTTATTTCATTCATTTGATTTATTATATCTATATTATTTATCTTATCTATTTTACTTATTTTATTCATTTTATTTATTCTATTAATTTCATTTATTTTGTTTATTTTGTTTTGTTTTGTTTGTTTTATCTATTTTATTTATTTCTTTATTTTCAGATGCTCTGATTCTGGAGGACATTAGTGACTTGAGGTCTAATATGTCCTCCGGTTTCTGTGTCCGGGACTGAGATGATGTTAGAGTGGTTACTGGACGTCATCTGGAGATCCGGGATGAGGTGGCCGTGGAACGCGGATCCACAAGTGAGGGCACTCACTCACATAGGCATTCAAGAGTCGAAGAACCATTTTTTTCTTTTCGCAAACTTGTAGGAAAAGGGTGAGAATCTATTGAGACATTTACTAGTATCAGACCTTACTCTAGTTATTAGTTATGGCATCACATATGCGAGCTTATCACCTGTTGAATCTTAGTAGTTTGTTACAGTAAAATAAATCTAGTCAAAATCAGATTAGGTTACTTTGGGTTGCTTCTAGTTTTAAGCTATCTGTGGTAATTCACAAGGAGTTAGGTTGGGTAATACAAACTTGAGGTGAGTTAACTATCGTTGGCTCTATGCTGATAGAGTAAGTTTGTACCGGGTGGCTACAAGAAATGAAAGTCAATTGGTGGGAAATACACTGTAATCTCTGATACCAATGACAACTAATGCGTGTGTATACAAAGATAGCTGGCTCTCAACTGACGCCAAGCCAGTGTTGCCACCTAACGCGAAAACATGCATCGCAATTTGCGATATCAAATATAATTACAAATATGCATAATGATTACACATAATAACAGTAAATAATAAAACAACAAACAACAAAACGTATGACAATTTCATAAAAATGGGGAGACATATAATTCCCCAAATAAGCAACACACAATTACAATGTACGATAATATGATATGCGACATACCACGCTAACACAAGTTGTAACAATTTAGAAAAAAAGTGTGTTCAAATGAAGAAATAAACAGGGAGAGAGAGAGAGAGAGAGAGAGAGAGAGAGAGAGAGATTTCCACATATTTCACTCGCCCATCTTCAGATATCTTCGTTCCTCCATTCGTGCTAGCCCTTTACCCTATTTTCTTTTTCTTGTGTCTCTGCTTCCTATCCACATACACACTATAACTCCCTGTTCCCTTTCATCTCAGGCTTTTTAGAAGACCCCACATCCAACCTTTATAACATTTATTGTTTATTTCACTTTCCATGATCTTTGGCAAGGCACTTTTCTTTTCCCTCCTCTTCAGCAGATTGATCATATCAAAATAAGCTAAGCGAAACAGGAGAGCTGGGAAGCGAGTGAGCAGGTTCTCATGTAGGCAATTTTGATTGAAGTTCACAGTTGCTTCTGCGTTCACGACTTTTTTGCTGAGAAGTTCTACATCTCTGATGATGGAACGGTGAGCAATGGGTAGCTCCCATAAAAGTTGTCCGAAAGACATAGAAAGTTCTTGTAGATGAAGAACACTTTATTAGAACAAGCTTTCGACCTACATAGGTCATCTTCAGGTTCTGGATTCTGGATTCCAAGAAAAGACCACCTCGCTTGCGCGGGATCGGGTTTTGTGGGAGGGGAAGAATGTCTGTTAGAAAATGAAAAGATAGTAGTGTATAAAAGAGGGCTATTGCCACCGGGCGAATTGCGAGCGATTAGGGGCTAGTTTGTTGTCGTGGCTTTAGGAGAACTGGGCTAGGAACTTGGACGGTGGCGCCAACGCCGGGAGGAAGAGCATATTATATCACCAACGAAAGTTTGGAAAATGGTAGGAGACGTAGTAGAAGAGAAAGGGGGAAAAACGGAAAAATCTTTAGTGGGAGGTAAACTGAAATGAGAAGATGTAGTATAAGTGAAAGTGAGAAATGAGACGAATCTTAGTCGAAGAAAAAGGAAATGTATATGTTTGTGCGTGGGATGCGGCTATGTTCGTGAGAGGTGTATTTTTTACAGCGTTTTTGACAGGTTATGGTATAGGCAAAGAAGGGAACAGTTTATATAGGGAACTAAATACTGAATGGAAGAAAAGGAGGAACGTGATTGGTCGAGGCTGGCCAATAGGGATCTAGGCATTGACCCGGGATCCCGCTTGCGAGCCTGCTTGAGCCGTACGCCGTTCGTCCTCTTCTCTAACTAGCATTTCTAGTCGGAGGAACTTCCATCCTGCATACCGAAAGAGTTTACTCCCGTCTACGTATATTGGAAGCCCTTTATATAAATATTGAGTATGTGTGCATCGATGCCTGAAGGGCCAAGGGATTTTAGTTTTAATGCCGAGATAACCCCCTTTACCTCCTCCAAAACGATGGGGCAGATAAGGGGATCATCTTCATCTATAGGGAACTAAATACAGAATGGAAGAAAAGGAGGAACGTGATTGGTCGAGGCTAGCCAATAGGGATCTAGGCATTGACCCAGGATCCCGCTTGCGAACCTGCTTGAGCCGTACGCCGTTCGTCCTCTTCTCTAACTATCTTATAACTGTTTTGGAAATTTCTAAGGCTAGGGTTTTTGTTTTTTATATAAAGGGCTTCCAATATACGTAGACGGGAGTAATCTCCTTCGGTTTGTAGGATGGAAGTTCCTCCGACTAGAAATGATAGTCGGAGGAACTTCCATCCTGCATACCGAAAGAGATTACTCCCGTCTACGTATATTGGAAGCCCTTTATATAAAAAACAAAAACCCTTCTCTCAACTCACAAATCATTGACATGTACATAATTCCTAGCCTTAGAAATTTCCAAAACAGTTATAAGACAGTTAGAGAAGAGGACGAACGGCGTACGGCTCAAGCAGGTTCGCAAGCGGGATCCTGGGTCAATGCCTAGATCCCTATTGGTCAGCCTCGACCAATCACGTTCCTCCTTTTCTTCCATTCTGTATTTAGTTCCCTGTATAAACTGTTCCCTTCTTTGCCTGTACCATAACCTGACAGATTCAACTCAGCGCTCCTAGAGGTCGGACGTCTCTTCAACCAACTCTCTCCACAAGCTCCAAGTATCATCGCCGGCCGGTGGTGGCTGGGAGATATATCTCCTAGCTGCTGCCGGTCTGGCATGGCCGACCTCTACGATGACGTCGGCAGGCGGGTTTACACCAAGACAAATACACACACACATTTCCGAAGTCACGTAAATCTCTGTTTTCAGAGTGGTGCTTGGAAGAAAAGAGGCACATGCACACTTTCTCGCTAGCAAAGCAGAGGCCCAATCGTCTCTCTCAGTACGCCCAATCTGACCGCAGGCTGGTTGACGGAGAGACTTGGGACACCTTTCTGTCCGACCGGCCCGCAACCAAACGCTGGCCTCTCGCTGACGCTGGTGAGCGAGTTTACACTTCTGACATTTACACACAATTCCCAATCGCGTAATTCTCTGTTTTCAGAGTTGTGATTGGAAGGAAAGAGACCATACAACACCCGCCCGTCTGCCCCTCCCTCGCATCGCCACTGAATCTACTCTTCCGAATTCCAAACCCAGTCTGGGGATAAACAGACAACGCTCGCCCCACCTGTGGCTCATCAGGTTCGCCCTCGCCAGCGGTGGCGGCGAGTAGAAAACTACTTGCCGCTCCCGTACAGGTCACAGATCTCTTCGATGACGTCGGCACGCGCGAGTACACCGCCCGTGTGACCCACCTCGCACCGCCCCTTGATCAGCTCTAAAAGGACTTCAAACCCAAAACCTGGGGATAATCAGGGTACGCTCGCCCCACCTGTGGCTTATCAGGTTCGCCCTCTACACGCGGAAAGTGAAATCAACTCACTTCTCGTAAGATACACACATACACCTCTCACGAACAGAGCCACAAATCACGCACAAACATCTACACTTACTTTTTCTTCGACTAAAATTCGCTTCCTTTCTAACTTTCTCTTCTACTGCATCTTCTCATTTCAGTTTACCTCCCACTAAAGATTTTTCCGTTTTTCCACCTTTCTCTACTACTACGCCTCCTACCATTTTCTAAACTTTCGTTGGTGATCCTAACCCCGTTAGTAATCCTAACCTCCGGCGTCAGGTGCTTCCCTCCAAGCTCCTGGTCCAGTCCTCCTAAGCCACGACAACAAACTAGCCCCTAATCGCTCGCAATTCGCCCGGTGGCAATAGCCCTCTTTTATACACCACTATCTTTTCATTTTCTAACAGACATTCTTCCCCTCCCACAAAACCCGATCCCGCGCAAGCGAGGTGGTCTTTTCTTGGAATCCAGAATCCAGAATCCATAACCTGAAGATAACCTATGTTGGTCAGAAGCTTGTTAAAGTGTTCTTCATCAACAAAAACTTTCAATGTCTTTCAGACAACTTTTATGAGAGCTACCCCCTGCTTACCATTCCATCATCAGAGATGTAGAACTTCTCACCAAAAAAGTCGTGAACGCAGAAGCTGCTGTGAACTTCAATATATATATATATATATATATATATATATATATATATATATATATATATATATATACTATGCCACCCGTAACCCGTTGGGTCAAATAAAATCTTAAATGGCTTCTCTTTTTTAAACCAGGTTACTATTAGCTTAAGACTTACCAGTTGTGTGCGGTCATCATGCTCTCTCGAAGGAAAGTAAACTGGATACAGGCGTTCTCAAGAAATTAGATAAGGAGAGCCTTCTTAAGGGACTGTAGGGCGCGAAAACACGAAAAATTCTGGAAAATCAACGAATTTTAGGTAAACATTTCAAAAGATTCTCTATGATGGTGGTAACACTTTAGCCAAATATTACAGCTCAATTCCGTTTCTTTTCTTATATATAAAATAAAATAGATAAATTTTTGGCAACCTCTGGCAACCCCATTGCATGAAAAAACATTCTGTATATTGAAATAAAGTCAAAATTTTGATACCCAGTTCTGTTTTGTTTACTATAATTAATATATATGGAGATATCTGGCAACTTGCCCAACACTAATCGTCAATCACCACAAGGATCTCAGTATCTCTTCAAAGCTAAAGGAGAAAGGATGTCGCCCTGTCGCGTATCTGTTAGCCTACCAGTCATGCATGCGATCGTATTATCTTTTATTCTACCAACAGGTATTCAAAAGATTCTCTATGATGGCTGTAACACTTCGACCAAATATTACAGCTCAATTCCGTTTCTGTTCTTATATATAAAATGAAATAGATAAATTATTGGCGACATCTGGCAACCCCATTGCATGAAAAAACATTCTGTATATTGAAATTAAGTCAAATTTTCGATAGCCAGTTCAGTTTTGTTTAAAGTTTTAAACGGAAACGTAAAAAAATAGACAATGTCACGAGTGAGTACGCGGCCGGAGGATTTTAAATGCCGGTGCGCTCCTTTAAACTTTAAATGCCTCTCCTGAAAAGTTTATGTTTTTTATATTTAAATAGCCATATCTCTGTTTCTTTTTGTCCGATTTCATTCATTCTTTCGAATTTGTAAAGAGAAAGAGTAATTCTTTAATTTGATCAGAAAAAAACAAAGGAAACTGTAACTTAATTTTTTTGTTTAATTTATCATAGCAGATTTTCACTGAAGTTTCTACTATTCAAAATAAAAAAATCATAAAAAAGAATAAAAGAGAGTAGGAAAAAATCTAACTCAATGAAGTTGTTTCCAAGACTCTAATCTTTCATTTCCTACATAGTAGGCTGATTACCTATGCCTGTGGATACTTCAATGATTACAGATACTATCATAAAAAAAAGAAAGAAAAAAATTAACTACACGTAATATATACATGTTACTAAAACAATTTAGTATGCAATAATACTCTTTCCGATAGAGTAAGTATACATAAGTTCACCAAAGAAATTGAACAACTTTTATGACACGTTCACCTATAAGCACTTCCCACAGTCCCTTAATTATGCTTATGGTATGTCACGTCCCGTCATCCCACTCATTATCATTATCAATCATGGAGTCCCATGGGACTTGAGCGAGAAGCAATGTTTTTAGATATAAACTTTATGATAGATATACTATGTCACTATCACCGTATAGTATAAATTACGGACAATAAGTTTCTATATCAAATTGAGTATAATTTAGAGCTCTTACCTCTTTTCAGTAGACGAAGGCAGTGACTTGATCAGTTATAAGAAGTGCCATGCAGAAGGTTGTGACGTCATGTCGTCGTTGCTTGGAAAACTACGCATTATATGATTTATACGGCTCGTGATATTTTATTAAACTCATTATGCCTCATAGATGCTAATTCAGGTGTTGAATATACTTTTAGATACTGAATATAAACATTTTAGATATCAATAGTCAGAAAATATGTAATCGAAAAATTGTGACGTCATGTCGTTGCTTGGAACACTACATAATATTCTAATATACCCATTATGTCTCATAGATGCTAGTTCAGGAGTTGGCTATACTTTTGAATAATGAATATGAACATTTTGAATATTAGTGGTCAGAAAATATGTAATCAGAAAATTGGAAATTAAAAAATGAGCAAATTGGAAAATAAACAGTCGTGACGTCACGCGTTCAGAGCTGGGGTTCCTTAGGACCCACAGAGCTGATGTATATTTTTATCTTTAAGGATTTTCCTCCAACGAACACTGTCTCTAAGTGATTTTATTCAGCTGAGGGAAAAACCAATTTCCAGTGTGGAATGATATAAGATTACCATTACCGTTCTTAATGCCAATACCATACTAATGATAGAGACGTATTACGAAGAATTTACGATTCTCGCTCTCTTACGAACAGGCACGATGTATTAGACCATTATTCCTTTTTTCAACTTTCTGTACACTTTCTGTAGACTTTCTGTGCACTTTCTGTACACTTTCTGTACACTTTCTGTAAACTTTCTATGCAC
>NC_134788.1:27041591-27044091 GCF_046742065.1 Oratosquilla oratoria | reverse complement strand
GATCTTACAGCAGACTAATCGGTGGTCTGTCCAGCAGTCTGCACCTCTCATTGCCTTGGCTATGAGAACCTCTTTTTGATGTTGGTAATGTGTAGTTGGTGTTCGGAGCAAAGTGTAAGGAGTCTGTATCCGTTGTCATTGGCTTTACCAACTCCATGCTTTCCCAGGACGCCTGGCCAGATGTTATGCTCTCGTCCAACTTTTGCATTGAAGTCACCCATAGGGAGAACTCAATCAGTGCGATGGTTTGCTTGTAGACACTCGTTAAGAGAATTATAAAACTCCTCTTTTACACAATTCTATGCAGCAAGAGTAGGAGCATAGGCAATTATGATGGTGATGTGCTTTCCTTTGCTCAGAGGAACTCTCCATGACATTAGACGCTCACTTTATTAGAGATTTGGCTCAGCAGAGAGGATTTGACTGCAAAACCTACCCCGTAGAGTCGTCGCTCACCTTCAGAGAGGCCTTTCCAGAAAGAGGTGTACCTACCCTCCTCCCTCTTCAGAGAGTGAGTCTTCACCCCTCAGTCGTGTTTCACTAGGAGCTGCAATGTCGATATTGTAGCTGCTAAGTTCGTGGGCCACCAATGCAGTTCTTCTCCTCGGACGAGGGTTGACATCACGGTCGAGCAAGGTCCTAATGTTCCAGGTCGAAATTTATAAAAAAAAAAAAATTATCATTCTTTAGTTGGCTGCATGCGTGTATACATAATTATGATATATATATATATATATATATATTTACATATATATGTATATATAAATGCATATGTATATATATATATATATATGTATATATATATATATATATATATATATATATATATATATATATATATATATATATATATATATATATATATATATTAGATCACCCGTGACCCGTTGGGTCAAATAAAATCTTAAATGGCTCCTCTTTTTAAAGTAGGTTACTATTAGCTTAAGATTTACCAGTTGTGTGCGGTCCTCGTGCTCTCTCGAAGGATAGTAAACTGGATACAGGCGTTCTCAAGAAAATAAATAAGGAGAGCCTTCTTAATTGTGCTTATGTTATGTCACGTCCCGTCATCCCACTCCCAATCCCACTCCCACTTCCAATTCCACTCCCACTCATTATCATTATCAATCAGGGAGTCCCATGGGACTTGAGCGAGTAGCAACGTTTTTAAATATAAACTTTATGATAGATATACTATGTCACTATCACCGTATAGTATAAATCACGGAAAATAAGTTTCTATATCAAACTGAGTATAATTCAGAGCTCTTACCTCTATTCAGTAAACGAAGGCAGTGACTATATTAGTTGTAAGAAGTGAAATGCAGAAGATTCTGACGTTATCGTCGTTGTTTGGAAAATTACGCATTATATGATTCATACGGTTCGTAATATCTTAATAAACTTATTATGCCTCATAGATGCTAATTCAGGAGTTGACTATACTTTTAGATACTGAATATGAAAATTTTAGATATTAATTTTCAGAAAATATGTAATCGGAAAACTGTGAAGTCATGTCGTTGCTTGGAACACTACGTAATTTTCTAATAAACTCATTATGCCTCATAGATGCAAATTCAGGAGTTGGCTATACTATTAAATACTGAATATGAAAAAATTAAATATTAATGTTCAGAAAATATGTAATCGGAAAATTGGAAATTAAGAAATTGGCAAATTGGAAAGTTAGCAGTTGTGACGTCACGCGCTCAGAGCTGGGGTTCCTTAGGACCCACAGAGCTGATATCGTGACGTCATGTCTCTTCTGATTGGCTAGTCCTCAGTCATGACGTTATATCTCTTCTTCTGATTTCTTCTTCTGATTGGCTGGTCCTCAGTCGTGACGTCATATCTCTTCTTCTGATTGGCTGGTCCTCAGTCGTGACGTAATATCTCTTCTTGTGATTGGCTGGGTGACGGTCTGGGGCAAGTTCCTGGTCAATAATTGACCTACTATGTTTTGAACAGATTATTTTGTTGAATTTCTTATATTATTACTATTATCATTGTTATACATATTTTTATTTTTAAGGATTTTCCTCCAACGAACACTGTCCCTAAGTGATTTTATTCAGCTGAGGGGAAAATCAATTTCCCTGTGTGGAACGATATAAGATTACCATACTAATAACAGAGACGTATTACGAAAAATTAATGATTTTCGCTTTTTTTTATGAACAGGCACGATGTATTAGTACACTTTCTGTAGACTTTCTGTGCACTTTGTGTAAACTATCTGTACACCTTCTGTAAACTTTCTTTACACTTTCTGTCATTGACCCAAATCGCTCCTATGTACCATACTTGGTATTTAATTCTTTGGCATTTTTGGCTGCCAATTTCTATCCCTGAGTTCCTGAATATCTGTCAGGAGGTACTTCAGTCGGCTGCAGGTCAGTTTCCGATCGATAATCTCTTTAATGGATGAATATATCTTCTGGACTTCTTGGGTTGCGATGGGTGAAGTCCCGGCCACTTCGTCCATCTTCTTACCCAT
>NC_134788.1:27029091-27036591 GCF_046742065.1 Oratosquilla oratoria | reverse complement strand
AAAAAGCAAAATAAAAGAAATAGGTGGAATAAAGAAAATAAAAGATAGAGAAAGAAAAGAAAAGTATAGGAAAGGAAAAGAAAAGACAAGAAAGAAGAAGAAGAAGAAGAAGAAGAAGAAGAAGAAGAAGAAGAAGAAGAAGAAGAAGAAGAAGAGGAAGAAGAAGAAAGAAGAAGAAGAAGAAGAAGAAGAAGAAGAAGAAGAAAATTAGTAGGAACACAACAAAAATAAATGAATAAATACTGCAACACTTTAGTGAATTCTCACAAGGTCGTTGCTCCTAGGCCTACGCGTGTTTGTGCAAATGCAAAAATTTCTCTCCTATTCACGATGGAAACATAGATGGGTTTCACTATATTTTCCTTTTTGAGTCTGAAGTCTTACATCGGAGGTCTTCGAAGGTTCATGAGATCTAAAAGTCTTTTCACCATCGTTTTTAAGAAATGTTAGTGACCTCTCCAAGTGTCAGTGACTCACAGACACATAAAGGTGGAGGGTTCCTTTGCACCTTAGGATCTCCTAACTGAGATATCTTCTACCCTCTAATGTTAAGTGTTCTATTATCATTTTTTCTCTCTTATTTTATTTATTTATTTATTCATTTATTTATCAATTTTTTTCTATTTATTCATTTATTTAACTATTTATTCATTTATCTATTTTTGTTATTGTATCTATTTTATTAATTTTATTTATTTCATCTCTTTTGTTTATTTTGTTTGTTCTATTTATTTTATTTATTTTATTTATTCTAGTTATTTTAGTAAAGGGGGGGGAGCAGATTCTAAGTAATACACGTGGAGTTAAAAACGAGAGCATTGTTGTAGTTGTTCAGGTTTTTCTTCGTATTCTCGATTTTCCTGAGAAGAGATTTTCCACTGACTGGGTGAATTGAAACTAGGTTTCTATATTCTTCCATTTGATCTTATTTGACATCGACGTTTCGTCTTAAACAAGACATTATCAAGATATAACTGAAATAACAAAAATTACATGGTAACAGTAAAGGTACTAGACAATATCAAGATATAACTGAAATAACAAAAATTACATGGTAACAGTAAAGGTAGTATACAATATCAAGATACAACTGAAATAAAAAAAAATTACATGGTAACAGGAATAATAAAGGTGACAAATTTGTAAAAATAAATACCAAGACTTTACATACAGGTATTTAAAGAGAGGAAGAAGGGTGTGACAATCCGGAGATGACAGAAGTATATATACCTAAGATCAGGTCAGACGAAGGGGGGGCGGGGAGGGACAGACAATAAGGACCTCAGAGGTCAAGGGTGAGGGGGGGGAGGTTTAGGCGGGTGCGGTCACCGAGGGTGGGGGAGGAGGTGGAGGTGAAGGGAGAGAGAGAGAAGGGGTAGAGGGAGAGTTTTTTTTTTTTTCTAAATAATGGGATAGAAGCGATTACATTGCATTGAATGTTAATAACTAGAGTTTTGTCCTTAATGTGGAAGGCTCCGAGTAGTTGTAGTCTCCTAGGGTCATTGCTCGATCCAATAATTTTGGTGTTGTTGATCAAATCATCTCTCCTGAGTGCAGCGTTATGGGAACTCCTATGGTGTTCTTTGATTGCTCCCTCTTGTAGGTGGAAAGTTAGGCGACGGCTGACTTTACATCTAGTAAAACCAATGTAGGAATGGGGGAGGAAATTACAATTTCCTGTAGAACATTGATATTGGTACACTACATTAGTTTTAGATGTGAAGTCCGATCGCTTAGACAAATTGTTTGTCATGATCAGGGAGGAAGTTTTGGATTTTTATCATAGATGAGAACTCTGATTTTGTTGTTCTCATTTGTAGGAAGGCAATTTTTATGAATGATGTCTCTGATGACTTTTTCATCTTTCTTATAATTACTAGTGAAGGTGTTTCTGTAGTAAATGTTAATGAAGTTATGATTTTGTGGTTCTTTGATTGTGAAATGGGATTCTAGCATTTTGGAGGTAACAGAATCAAAGTCAGTGTTAGAATACCCATTATTTGTGAATATCTGTCTCAGGTGTTAAAGTTCACTGTGTAAAGCTCTAATGACACCTTTTTGTAGTTGTCTGTGCACTCGCTCTTGCCATTCATGCACTCATCCAAGTTGGTGGGTTTTCTATATACACTAGTAATGAAGTTGTCGGAAGTAGAATCGACCAGCACATCCAGGAAGGGGAGTAGACCATTGCTGTTCATTTCAGTGGAAAAAGTTAGGCCTGAAATTTCCTGAAGTCGGCACCGTATATTTTCTAACAAATCAATAGAAGGGGTGCTGACAAAGATGTCATCTACATATCTACAGTATATAGGTGGTTCTAACTCTCCGTCCTGGAAGGCTGATCTTTCTACCGCCGACATGAAGGCTTCAGCGAAGAGGACACCTAATGGTGATCCCATCGCTACCCCATCTTGCTGCACGTAAAGGTTTCCCTCTGGGCACCTGAATGGAACTCTAAAACTCACAAGGAAGGAAACCCACTTAGGCCTATCATTTCCCAAATCCCCACCCCTTCTTACCATGTTGCCAAACGGCTACATGATATCATCTCCCCTTACATTCCTAGAACATACTCCCTCCACTCTACTGAAGACTTTGTTGACATCCTACATTAGATGCTAAAAAAAAATTCACTGAAATTCCTATATTAAGAACAATCAATATCATCCTTGAATATGTGTATCATAATGATGACATCCCATCCCCCCCGTATCCCAGAGTCCACTATGAAAGAATTACTGGTCACCTGCACCACAGAAGTTCCATGTTGCTTTGGATATTAATAATAGGACTACATTCCCTGATAAACATAGCTTCTAGAAGCTTAAGTTTATAGGGATGTACATAAACTTAAGCCTAGAAGCTATGTTTATCAGGGAATGTAGTCCTATTATTAATATCCAAAGCAACATGACCTCTGTCATTGCATTGTATAGCAGCGCAGCCAAGCTACTACCGAACACGACCTCTCTCCGAAACCCCCCTTCCACCTCCTCCCACCCACTCCTTCCATCCTCCCCCCAACCGACCCCGCAACCCCCTAACCCCCCAACCCCCCCAACCCTCTTCTTCACGTATTAACGAGATACCACCCCCGCCCTCTAATCCGCCCTCCACCACCACCCAAGCCGGCTAGGTGCGTATATATATGTCACCGAACGAAGGCTTTCTTCGTCATTTCATTGGACCTTTTAACTTTTGTAAGTAGCGGTCCCCATCAGCCCATGTAGAGTGTTAGAATGTGTGATTTTGCGCATTTTTGATATTTATTTCTATATTTGTATAATTGTTTAGATTTACATATTGTTTTCTTTTTTCTGTACGTCAATATTATCTACGTTACAGAATTTCCTGATGATGTCTCTTTGTTAGATGAAACGTTGAAATAAATGAATCATTTTGGCAACTTGGTCTATGCCCACCCTCCAAATGGCAGAATATTGGTTAGAAAACTGGAGAATACTCACAAGAAGATCAACAACCTCACTAACGCTGTCGATTTTAACAATGCATACACACACACACACACCCACATATATATATATATATATATATATATATATATATATTTATATATATATATATACACACATATTGTTACGAATCTCGCTCACCTATCTGACTTGCAATAGATTAAGTATGTGAAATGAGTTCCCAAGACCCCATGTCTTTGGGATAACTCAAATAGAAATTGTAAAGTTGTCAGACTCGTAACACATAGTAAGAGTGAATGGGTGACTGAGTTCCCAAGACCCCATGTCTTTGGGAAAACTCCAATAGAAATTACAAGGTCGCCACTTGATTTTATTAAAATCAAGAAAATCAAGAAAAATGAAACGCACAGAATAACGTTTAACAATATTCATTTACGTTAAGGATTACATGAAGGATTACAATTACTAAACTTCAAGTGTGTAAATAAGTTTACATTCAAATGAGTAAATATATTTCAAAACAGAAGATTCCCGCTCGAAAACTTTTAACGGGGGTGAAAGAAGATTAATTAATTAATTAATACTTTACCAACGAAAAACACTGTCTAAGTCACTACTATAAACATTTAACACCACTACATGAAGCACTAGTGGTGTTACTAGCTGAGTTATTGTTTTAAGACTAATACAGGGGGAGTACAGAGGACTTACTTCAGCCGACGACCCCCTTCGAGGCGACACCTTTACTTCGTACTCTCTATTCTCAAACTGAGACTGACACGCCCAAGGCGCTCTGATCCTTCCCTACAAAAATCCTCTGATTGGCCCATAGGAATTGCGTCTATGGTGGTTGAACCTCATTGGTCAATTAACTAAAAACGTTCTCCTTCGTTCTAGGCTGAGTGTTAGAACAAATACTCCATTGAGTAGGTTTTCCTTCCCACGCGTCCTCCTCAGTACTCGTCCTGTAATCTGATGCCCACGTTATCACGGGGCGCCGTTATCCAAAGTTATACTATCCCCACCTTACATATATGGGAATATATGTGACAATATATATACATATATACGTATATAAATGGCTCCTCTTTTTAAAACAGGTTACTATTAGCTTAAGACTAACCAGTTGTGTGCGGTCCTCGTGCTCTATCGAAGGAAAGTAAACTGGATACAGGCGTTCTCAAGAAATTAAACAAGGAGAGCCTCCTTAATTATGCTTATGTTATGTCAAGTCCCGTCATCCCACTCCCAATTCCACTCCCACTACAAATCCCACTTCCACTCATTATCATTATCAATCAGAGAGTCCCATGGGACTTGAGCAAGTAGCAATGTTTTTAAATATAGATTTTTGTGATAGATATACTATGTCACTATCACCGTATGGTATAAATCACGGAAAATAAGTTTCTATATCAAATTGAGTGTAATTTAAAGCTCTTACTTCTATTCAGTAGACGAAGGCAGTGACTTGATTAGTTATAACTTATAAGAAGTGAAATGCAGAAGATTGTGACGTCATGTCGTCGTTGCTTGGAAAAGTACGTACGGTTCGTGATATTCTAATAAACTCATTATGCCTCAGATATACTAACTCAGGAGCTCAATATACTTTTAGATACTGAATATAAAAATTTTAGATATCAATGGTCAGAAAATTTGTAATCCGAAAATTGTGACGTCATGTCGTTGCTTGGAACACTACGTAATATTCTAATATACTCATTATGCCTCATAGATGCTAATGCAGGAGTTGGCTATACTTTTAAATAATGAATATGAAAAATTTAAATATTAATGGTCAAAAAACATGTAATCGGAAAATTGGAAATTAGAAAATTGGCAAATTGGAAAATTAACAGTCGTGACCTCACGCGCTCAGAACTGGGGTTCCCTAGGACCCACAGAGATGATGCATATTTTTATCTTTAAGGATTTTCCTCCAACGAACACTGTCCCTAAATGATTTTATTCAGCTGAGGGAAAAATCAATTTCCATGTGGGGAACGATATAAGATTACCATATTACCATTATCGTTCTTAATGCCAATACCACACTAATAACAGAGAAGCATTACGAAGAATTTACGATTCTCGCTCTCTTACGAACAGGCACGATGTATTAGACCATTATTCCTCTTTTCAGCTTTCTGTACACTTTCTGTCGACTTTCTGTGCACTTTCTGTAAAGTTTTTGTACACTTTTTTTACACTTTCTGTAAACTTTCTATGCACTTTCTGTCATTGACCCAAATCGCTCCTATGTACCATACTTGGTATTTAATTCTTTGGCCTTTTTGGCTCCCAATTTCTATCCCTGAGTTCCTGAATATCTATCAGGAGGTATCTGAGTCGGCTGCAGGTCATTTTCTGATCGATAATATCTTTAATCGATGAATATATCTTCTGGACTTGTTGGGTTGCGATGGGTGAAGTCCCGGCCACTTCGTCCATCTTTTTACCCATTCCCTGGAGGAGGGCACAGACTGCCTCCAGGGAAGTTTCGTCCTTTCTTCTTAGGAGGACCTGTGCGCAGTAGGCTACTCTACTCGTTGGAACGAGGTTTTCGAGGCATAAGCTACCTATGAAGACACAGAGGGATACATATTGCTTTCTGCAAGCAATCTTCTTGAGCTCTGCTTCAGCTCTTTCTTCGCGAGGCAGATTGTTCAAGGAGCTTTCTTTGTATGCCCGTGTTTCGAACGAGCTCTGGCACTAGCTCAACAAGCGGGCTTTGAAGACCTTTGTTTTTTCTCTGCCCAAACTTTCTGTCAATACCTTGGACAGCTGTGCGTACGTTTGGGAGTAGAATTGCTGTCGTGTTGCGAAGTCAACGATGATTCCGGCTGCCGTTCCCACCTCGCCCGGGTGCTTAGCTAGGAAGGCCGATATTTACTCGGATATCTTCTTGAAATTCTTCGCTGACAGCTTATTCATAAGTGACATAAATAACCCAATATCCGTGGCCTATTTGTCCACATGGACAGGCCTGTCTTTGGATGGGGTTGATGGCGTCTACTCTTGTCTTTTGTGCCAGTTCGCTGGAGTAGGTAAAACTCGGCATGTAGTCACTGGAGTTCTGCGCAACTCATTCTTGTCTTCTCGAGGCTTTGAGACATTAGAGAGTTTGGTGCTCTCAGAGTGCCTGTCTTGGGTTTGGGAATATGCCGTCTATTGCAGCCTGCTGTGCCTAGGAGGAATGACCGAGGTTTGGCACGGTCCATTCATTTGTTCTTCAGTTTTAGAGGCGTTCGAAGGCTTGGTACTGCCTATCTGCCTTGTGTCTCTGTAGTTCCTTTGGTTTTTAGGAGCATTTTGTCCTGTTCTGCCAATTTGCACCAAATGACCTCTTTCCATGGGTCTTTTTCTTTCTTGGACTACAGTTTTAACCGTTTCTTTCTTATTCTTCTTTTTCTTTTTTTCTACTACAGTCCATTCTTCTTCCTGTTCACTCACAACATCATTTTCCCTTGTGTTTGCCTCCTTCATATTGTATTTACTCTCTTTATATTTTATTCTCTCGCAAACCAGTTTTTCATCGATTACAGCCTCGTTGATAAATTTCACTTTCTAATTATCATTTCTAGTATCCATTTCACTTTTAGTTTGCTCTTGAACTTTTTTGATTTCCTTTCTCTCCTTTTGACCTTTTTCAAACCATTTACTCTCTTTTCCATGGTTTCCACTCTTTATCACTTCATTGTTTTCTGCAGTACTTTTACCATTAAGGGGGTACGCGACACCTGGAGGTCATTTTCTAAAATATTTAGAGTAAAGAGCTGAAACTTCTCAGGTAAATAGGTATTCATATTGCCTACATTTTAGGTGAAGCAGAATGATGTTTGTACACATGTACACATGTACGTATACCAGTAGCGACATTTAAAAGTGCACAGCACCATAATACGTGGACCAATTTGTTTTATATTTTGATTAGTCAGTAGGCACACATAGGGCCGGTCATTGAGTAATTGAACAATTTCCTTTATACTTTTGCATACAGGCATTTCAATTTTAATGGCTGGCAAAAATCGTGAAAAATACCATTTTTTTGCTCTTGTTTCCA
>NC_134788.1:27019091-27024091 GCF_046742065.1 Oratosquilla oratoria | reverse complement strand
TTGTTTCTACCTACTTCCAAATTGAATCTATTTCCGGACAGTTTGAGACCATTGTTTCTTGTCCGATTCTCATTCAATGTGAAAATTTTGTCACTTATGATGTTGTCAATTCCCTTTAAAATCTTAAAGACCTGTATCAAATCACCTCTGAGTTTACGCTTTTTTAGGGAAAACAGATTCATGTGCTTAAGTCGATTTTCGTGTGATTTATTTTTGATATTTGGAATCAGTTTTGTGGCTCGCCGTTGTACTTTTTCCAGTCTGTCAATGTCTTTAATGAGATTCGGTGACCATACGGAAACAGCATATTCCAAATGTGGACGAACTAACGATTTATATAGCTTGTTAATGAGTGATGGACTTTTGAAATCAAAAGATCGCGCAATCAATCCCAGAATCTTATTTGCTTTCTCAGAGGCTGAAATACACTGCTTGGATGATTTGAGGTCGTTACTGATAATTACGCCGAGATCTTTTTCACTATCCATTTTTGTTAACGAATTTCCAAATAACTTGTAATCGTACTTACTGTTATTTTTACCTATGTGCATTACCTTGCATTTACTTGTGTTAAATTTCATTAGCCACTTTTCAGACCATTGCTGTAATTTATCTAAATCTTCTTGAGTATCTAATTGGTTTGAGTGATCATTTGCCACTCCGCACAGTTTTGTATCATCAGCAAATTTGGAAACAGTAGAGTTTAGTCCATGGTCTATATCATTTATATATACTATGAATAGAAGTGGCCCAAGAACGGAACCCTGAGGAACTCCACTTGCAACACTTTTCCATCCAGAAGTTTTTCCATTTAAAACAACTCTCTGTTTTCGACCATTCAACCAATTACTAGTCCAACCTAATAGGCTACCACTTATTCCATGCAAAGCTAATTTAGTAAGTAGTCTTTCGTGTGGGACGGTATCAAAAGCTTGTGCAAAGTCTAGATATATTAAATCTATATTGTTTCTTTTGTCATAATTCGAGATAACTGTGTTGTAGAATTCGAGTAAGTTAGTCACGCAAGAACGTTTCCGCCTGAAACCATGCTGGCTATCATTTATCAAACGGTTACTTTCTAAATGATATTCGATAACATCTCTGATGATAGTTTCCATTATTTTTCCTACGATTGAAGTCGAACTTATAGGCCTATAGTCATTTGGTTTCTTTTTGTCACCTTTTTTGAATATGGGAGTAACGTTAGCTAGCTTCCATTCTCTTGGGACATCTCCGGATATGATGGATTTCTTGAAAATAATTTCTAATGGAACAACAATCTCATTTTTAATTTCCTTTAAGATTTTTGGATGCCAACCGTCAGGCCCTGGTGTTTTATTAACTTTGAGTTTGTCTATACACCTTTTAATTTTTTCTTTTGTTATATTTACCGTAGTGAGTAAGTTTACCCCAGACTTTTCACAGGTTTCAGTTTGGAATTCACTTTGAGGTGTTTCGTTTACGAATACCGAGCTAAAATAATTGTTTAAGATTTTACACATTCCTTCATTTGAATATTCAAGTTGACCGTCAGCAGATAATAGAGGACCAATGTGATTCCTAACAATCTTTTTATCTCTAATGTAACTATAGAATTCTTTGGGATTTTCTTTGGATTTCTCAGCAATGTTCATTTCGTATTGCCGTTTTCTTTTTCTTATTGTCTTTTTTAAATCTCTCTGTATTGATACATAACTTTCATAGTCATTAGATGCACCCGAGCACTTATATTTCTTATAAGCCTGTCTCTTTTTAGCAATACTTTTTTCAGTTTCTTTGTCGAGCCACTTTGGGTGAGCCTGATTTGGGGGACGTCTGTCCTTAAAAGGAATGTAAAATATAGGGAACTGAATACAGAATGGAAGAAAAGGAGGAACGTGATTGGTCGAGGCTGGCCAATAGGGATCTAGGCATTGACCCGGGATCCCGCTTGCGAACCTGCTTGAGCCGTACGCCGTTCGTCCTCTTCTCTAACTAGCATTTCTAGTCGGAGGAACTTCCATCCTGCATACCGAAAGAGATTACTCCCGTCTACGTATATTGGAAGCCCTTTATATAAAAAAAAACCTTCTCTCAACTCACAAATCACTGACATGTACATAATTCCTAGCCTTAGAAATGTCCAAAACAGTTATAAGATAGAGAAGAGGACGAACGGCGTACGGCTCAAGCAGGTTCGCAAGCGGGATCCCGGGTCAATGCCTAGATCCCTATTGGCCAGCCTCGACCAATCACGTTCCTCCTTTTCTTCCATTCAGTATTTAGTTCCCTATATAAACTGTTCCCTTCTTTGCCTATACCATAACCTGAAGATGACCTATGTAGGTCGAAAGCTTGTTTTAACAAAGTGTTCTTCATCTTCAAGAACTTTCTATGTCTTTCGGACAACTTTTATGGGAGCTACCCATTGCTCACCGTTCCATCATCAGAGATGTAGAACTTCTCAGCAAAAAAGTCGTGAACGCAGAAGCTGCTGTGAACTCCAATCAATATATATATATATATATATATATATATATATATATATATATATATATATATATATATATATATATATATATATATATATATATATATATATATATATATATATATATATATACTAGACCACCCGTAACCCGTTGGGTCATATAAAATCTTAAATGGCTCCTCTTTTTTAAACCAGGTTACCATTAGCTTAAGACTTACCAGTTGTGTGCGGTCATCATGCTCTCTCGAAGGAAAGTAAACTGGATACAGGCGTTCTCAAGAAATTAGATAAGGAGAGCCTTCTTATGCTTATGGTATGTCACGTCCCGTCATCCCACTCATTATCATTATCAATCATGGAGTCCCATGGGACTTGAGCGAGAAGCAATGTTTTTAGATATAAACTTTATGATAGATATACTATGTCACTATCACCGTATAGTATAAATTACGGAAAATAAGTTTCTATATCAAATTGAGTATAATTTAGAGCTCTTACCTCTTTTCAGTAGACGAAGGCAGTGACTTGATCAGTTATATGAAGTGCCATGCAGGTTGTGACGTCATGTCGTCGTTGCTTGGAAAACTACGCATTATATGATTTATACGGCTCGTAATATTTTATTAAACTCATTATGCCTCATAGATGCTAATTCGGGTGTTGAATATACTTTTAGATACTGAATATAAACATTTTAGATATTAATAGTCAGAAAATATGTAATCGAAAAATTGTGACGTCATGTCGTTGCTTGGAACACTACATAATACTCTAATATACCCATTATGCCTCATAGATACTAGTTCAGGAGTTGGCTATACTTTTGAATAATGAATATGAACATTTTGAATATTAGTAGTCAGAAAATATGTAATCAGAAAATTGGAAATTCAAAAATGAGCAAATTGGAAAATAAACAGTCGTGACGTCACGCGTTCAGAGCTAGGGTTCCTTAGGACCCACAGAGCTGATGTATATTTCTATCTTTAATGATTTTCCTCCAACGAACACTGTCCATAAGTGATTTTATTCAGCTGAGGGAAAAATCAATTTCCAGTATGGAACGATATAAGATTACCATATTACCATTACCGTTCTTAATGCCAATACCATACTAATAACAGAGACGTTTGACGAAGAATTTACGATTCTCGCTCTCTTACGAACAGGCACGATGTATTAGAGCATTATTCCTTTTTTCAACTTTCTGTACACTTTCTGTAGACTTTCTGTGCACTTTCTGTCAACTTTCTGTAGACTTTCTGTGCACTTTCTGTCAACTTTCTGTACACTTTCTGTAAAATTTCTATACACTTTCTGTCATTGACCAAGATCACTCCTATATACCATAATTGGTATTTAATTCTTTGGCATTTTTGGCTGCCAATTTCTATCCCTGAGTTCCTGGATATCAGTCAGGAGGTACCTCAGTCGGCTGCAGGTCAGTCTCTGATCGATAATTTCTTTAATGGATGAATATATCTTCTGGACTTCTTGGGTGGCGATGGGTGAAGTCCGGGCCACTTCGTCCATCTTCTTACCCATTCCCTGGAGGAGGGCACAGACTGCCTCCAGGGAAGTTTCGTCCTTTCTTGTAAGGAGGACCTGTAAGCAGTAGGCTACTCTTCTCGTTAGAACGAGGTTTTCGAGGCACAAGCTCCCAATGAAGACACAGAGGGCTACATATCTCTTTCTGCAGGCAATCTTCTTGAGCTCTGCTTCGGCCCTTTCTTCACGGGGCAGGTTGTCCAAGGAGCTTTCATTGTCTGCCCGTGTTTCGAACGAGCTCTGGCACTAGCTCAACAAGCGGGCTTTGAAGACCTTTGTTTGTTCTCTTCCCAAACCTTCTGCCAATACCTTAGACAGCTATGCGTAGGTTTGTGAGTAGAATTGCTGTTTTGTCGCGAAGTCAACGATAATTCCGGCTGCCATTCCCACCGCGCCCGGGTGCTCGGATAGGAAGGCCTATATTTGCTCGGAAATCTTCTTAAAATTCTTCGGCGACAGCTTATTCATAAGTGACTTAAAAGCCCCAATATCCGTGGCCTATTTGTCCACATGGACAGGCCTGTCTTTTGATGGGGTTGAGGCCGTCTACTCCTATCTTTTGTGCCAATTGGGCGGAGTAGGTAAAACACGGCAAGTAGTCACTGGAGTTCGGTGAGACTCATTCTTTCGTTCTCGAGGCTTTGAGACACTAGAGTGTTTGGAGCTTTCAGAGTGCCTGTCTTGGGTTGGAAAATTAGCCGTCTATTGCAGCCTGTTGTGCCAGTCAGCTGGAATAGGTGCGTTCATTTGTTCTTGAGTTTTAGAGACGTTCTAAGGCTTGGTACTGCGTAGCTGCCTTGTGTCTCTGTTATTCCTTTGATTTTTGGGATCATTTGGTCGTGTTCTGTCTTCATGCACTAAACGGCCTCTTTCCATGTGTCTTTTTCTTTGTGGGACAACACTTTTAAGCGTCTTTTTCTTATTCTTTTTCTTCTTTCCCACTACAGTCCATTCACCTTCCTGTTCATTCACAGCTTCATTT
>NC_134788.1:26969091-27014091 GCF_046742065.1 Oratosquilla oratoria | reverse complement strand
GGGGGACGTCTGTCCTTAAAAGGAATGTAAAATATAGGGAACTAAATACAGAATGGAAGAAAAGGAGGAACGTGATTGGTCGAGGCTGGCCAATAGGGATCTAGGCATTGACCCGGGATCCCGCTTGCGAACCTGCTTGAGCCGTACGCCGTTCGTCCTCTTCTCTAACTAGCATTTCTAGTCGGAGGAACTTCCATCCTGCATACCGAAAGAGATTACTCCCGTCTACGTATATTGGAAGCCCTTTATATAAAAAACAAAAACCCTTCTCTCAACTCACAAATCACTGACATGTACATAATTCCTAGCCTTAGAAATTTCCAAAACAGTTATAAGATAGTTAGAGAAGAGGACGAACGGCGTACGGCTCAAGCAGGTTCGCAAGCGGGATCCCGGGTCAATGCCTAGATCCCTATTGGCCAGCCTCGACCAATCACGTTCCTCCTTTTCTTCCATTCTGTATTTAGTTCCCTATATAAACTGTTCCCTTCTTTGCCTATACCATAACCTGAAGATGACCTATGTAGGTCGAAAACTTATTTTAATAAAGTGTTCTTCATCTACAAAAACTTTCTATGTCTTTCGGACAACTTTTATGGGAGCTACCCATTGCTCACCGTTCCATCATCAGAGATGTAGAAATTCTCAGCAAAAAACTCGTGAACGCAGAAGCTGCTGTGAACTTCAATAAATATATATATATATATATATATATATATATATATATATATATATATATATATATATATATATATATATAATATACTAGACCACCCGTAACCCGTTGGGTCAAATAAAACCTTAAATGGCTTCTCTTTTTTAAACCAGGTTACTATTAGCTTAAGACTTACCAGTTGTGTGCGGTCATCATGCTCTCTCGAAGGAAAGTAAACTGGATACAGGCGTTCTCAAGAAATTAGATAAGGAGAGCCTTCTTAATTATGCTTATGGTATGTCACGTCCCGTCATCCCACTCACTATCATTATCAATCATGGAGTCCCATGGGACTTGAGCGAGTAGCAATGTTTTTGAATATAAACTTTATGATACATATACTATGTCACTATCACCGTATAGTATAAATCACGGACAATAAGTTTCTATATCAAATTGAGTATAATTTAGAGCTCTTACCTCTTTTCAGTAGACGAAGGCAGTGACTTGATCAGTTATATGAAGTGCCATGCAGGTTGTGACGTCATGTCGTCGTTGCTTGGAAAACTACGCATTATATGATTTATACGGCTCGTAATATTTTATTAAACTCATTATGCCTCATAGATGCTAATTCAGGTGTTGAATATACTTTTAGATACTGAATATAAACATTTTAGATATTAATAGTCAGAAAATATGTAATCGAAAAATTGTGACGTCATGTCGTTGCTTGGAACACTACATAATATTCTAATATACCCATTATGCCTCATAGATGCTAGTTCAGGAGTTGGCTATACTTTTGAATAATGAATATGAACATTTTGAATATTAGTGGTCAGAAAATATGTAATCAGAAAATTGGAAATTAAAAAATGAGCAAATTGGAAAATAAACAGTCGTGACGTCACGCGTTCAGAGCTGGGGTTCCTTAGGACCCACAGAGCTGATGTATATTTTTATCTTTAAGTATTTTCCTCCAACGAACATTGTCCCTAAATGATTTTATTCAGCTGAGGGGAAAATCAATATCCCTGTGTGGAACGATATAAGATTACCATATTACCATTACCGTTTTTAATGCCAATGCCATACTAATAACAGAGAAGTATTACGAAGAATTTACGATTCTCGCTCTCTTACGAACAGGCACGATGTAGTAGACCATTATTCCTTTTTCAACATTCTGTATACTTTCTGTAGACTTTCTGTGCACTTTCTGTAAATTTTCTGTACACTTTCTGTAAACTTTCTATTCACTCTCTGTCATTGACCCAAATCGCTCCTATATACCATACTTGGTATTTAATTCTTTGGCATTTTTGGCTGCCAATTTCTATCCCTGAGTTCCTGAATATCTATCAGGAGGTACCTCAGTCGGCTGCAGGTCAGTTTCTGATCGATAATTTCTTTAATCGATGAATATATCTTTTGGACTTCTTGGGTTCCGATGGGTGAAGTCCGGGCCACTTCGTCCATCTTCTTACCCATCACCTAGAGGACGGCACAGACTGCCTCTAGGGAGGTTTCGTCCTTTCTTCTAAGGAGCACCTGTATGCAGTATGCTACTCTACTCGTTAGAACGAGGTTTTCGAGGTATAAGCTACCGATGAAGACACAGAGGGATACATATCTCTTTCTGCAGGCAATCTTCTTAAGCTCTGCTTCAGCTCTTTCTTCGCGGGGAAGGTTGTCCAAGCTTTCATTGTCTGCCCGTGTTTCGAAAGAGCTCTGGCACTAGCTCAACAAGCGGGCTTTGAAGACCTTTGTTTGTTCTCCGCCCAAACTTTCTGTCAATACCTTGGACAGCTGTGCGTACGTTTGTGAGTAGAATTGCTGTCTTGTTGCGAAGTCAAGAATGATTCCGGCTGCCGTTCCCACCGCGCCCGGGTGCTCGGATAGGAAGGCCTATATTTGCTCGGAAATCCTCTTGAAATTCTTCGTCGACAGCTTATTCATAAGTGACTTAAAAATCCCAATATCCGATGCCTATTTTTCTACATGGACAGGCCTGTCTTCGGATTGGGTTGAGGCCTTCTACTCCTTCCTTTTGTGCCAGTTCAGTGGAGTAGGTAAAACACGACAAGTAGTCACTGGAGTTCGGTGAGACTCATTCTTTTGTTCTTGAGGCTTTGAGACACTAGAAGGTTTGGTGCTTTCTGAGTGCCTGTCTTGGGTTGGGGAATATTTCTTCTATTGCAGCCTGCTGCTGTGGCAGTCAGCTGGAATAGGTATATGCCTGGGAAGAATGACCGAGGTTTGGCACGGTGCGTTCATTTGTTTTTGAGTTTTAGAGACGTTTGAAGGCTTGGTACTGCGTAGCTGCCTTGTGTCTCTGTTATTCCTTTGGTTTTTTGGAGCATTTGGTCCTGTTCTGCCTTCTTGCACCAAACGGCCTCTTTCCATGTGTCTTTTTCTTTGTGGGACTACACTTTTAAGCGTCTCTTTCTTATTCTTTTTCTTCTTTGCTACTACAGTCCATTCACCTTCCTGTTCATTCACAGCTTCATTTTCCATTGTTTTTGCCTCTTTCATATTCTATTTACTTTCATTACATTTCATTCTCTCGCAAACCAGTCTTTCATCGATTACTGCCTCGTTGATAATTTTCATTCTTTTATTATCTTTTCTATTAGTAGTTTCACTAATATTTTTAGTTTCCATTTCACTTTTAACTTTCTCTTTGTTCCTTGCTTTCTTTTTACTGGTAGCTTCTCTTACCTTTTCAAGACTTTCGACACTTTTAATATCACTTTCAATGATAACTTCTTTTTCTTTCTTTTCAATTTCCTTTCTCTCACTTATATCAACATCTTTTAATTTCCTTTCATCAGGCACGATGTATTAGACCATTATTCCCTTTTTCAACTTTCTGTACACTTTCTGTAGACTTTCTGTGCACTTTCTGTAAACTTTCTGTACACTTTCTGTAAACTTTCTATTCACTTTCTGTCATTGACCAAGATCACTACTATATTCCATAATTGGTCTTCAGGTCAGGATCCATTGCGAGGTCTTCATACTGCTGAAGACACAGGTCTAGTTCCGAGTGGAGGTTAGCTAGTTCTGTTTTCTTGACTTCAGTGATGCCTACAAAAAGGATGAAAAAGCAATCAAGGACATAATTAAGAAAAATTGTCACCCCACTAAAGAGAACCATGAGATCCGAGTCCTTATATACTATCGTAACCCTAGAACCTGTTCAATGGTGATGAAAAACAACTGTAATAGTCGAGCTGACTTTACATCTAAAGCCAACGTGGTGTATTCATTCAAATGTCCAGCCGAGAATTGCACGTCTCGCGATACCACATACGTCGGGCACACCAGATGTACTCTCAGCCGAAGACTAACCTTTCACCAACAGGACGGAGCGATCAAGGACCATTATTCAAAATATCACAATAGAAATATTGACAGAGACACCTTAGTTCAATGTACCAAAATTATTGCGTACAGTGAGGACCCTAGAAGGTTGAAACTCTTGGAGGCATTCCACATCAGGGACTCTGCCCCCACTATAAATATCCAGTCGGACATGACGTCCAGCATTAAACTGTACAGTAGCGCTAACCTGAGACATCGCTACATTGATGTCCCCTCTCCCCCTCCCCCTCCCCTCCTACCCCCCACTCCCCCTCCCCTCCTACCCCCCACTCCCCCACCACTCAGACGATCCGCCAGACTCCGTAATGGGAACTCGGATAGCAGTTTATGTATTTAAACCTTTCTCTCTCTCTATCATTTGTACTTTCCTTATAGACGTAAGTAATAACTCTTGTTATATATCTTTTGTTCTACCTGTTTATTTGTATTTGTATTTTTGTAATGTATTTTGTAACTTATATGTACCAACATTTGTATTCATTATTGCAGAAATTATGTCAATCCTGATGATGTCTCTTTGAAGACGAAAGCTCGAGAATATTAAATGGAAAACTTTGGAGAACTTGTATCAGCTCACCCTACAACTGGAAAAAAGTTGATAAGACAAATAGAAAACATTAAGAAAAAGTTTAACAATTGTCAGAATGCTGTCGTATTTAATTCTACATGCATATATATATATATATATATATATATATACTAGACCACCTGTGACCCGTTGGGTCAAATAAAATCTTAAACGGCTCCTCTTTTCAAAGCAGGTTACTATTAGCTTAAGACTTACCAGTTGTGTGCGGTCCTCGTGCTCTCTCGAAGGAAAGTAAACTGGATAAACTGGATAAACTTCCAATCCCACTCCCACTCATTATCATTATCAATCAGGAAGTCCCATGGGACTTGAGCGAGTAGCAATGCTTTTACATATAAACTTTATGATAGATATACTATGTCACTATCACCGTATAGTATAAATCACGGAAAATAAGTTTCTATATCAAATTGAGTATAATTTAGAGCTCTTACTTCTATTCAGTAGACGAAGGCAGTGACTATATTAGTTATAAGAAGTGAAATGCAGAAGATTGTGACGTCATGTCGTTGTTTGGACAAGTACGCATTATATGATTCATACGGTTCGTAATATTTTATTAAACTCATTATGCCTCATAGACGCTAATTCAGGAGTTGAATATACTTTTAGATAGCAAATATGAAAATTTTAGATATCAATGGTCAGAAAATATGTAATCGGAAAATTGTGACGTCATGTCGTTGCTTGGAACACTACATAATATTCTAATATACCCATTATTCCTCATATATGCTAATTCAGGAGTTGCCTATACTTTTAAATAATGAATGTGAAGATTCTAAATATTAATGGTCAGAAAATATGTAATCGGAAAATTGGAAATTAAAAAAATGGCAAATTGGAAAATCAACAGTCGTGACGTCACGCGCTCAGAGCTGGGGTTCCTTAGGACCCACAGAGCTGATGCATATTCATATCTTTAAGGATTTTCCTCCAACGAACACTGTCCTTAAGTGATTTTATTCAGCTGAGGGAAAAATCCATATCATAAGATTACTGTTCTTAATGCCAATACCATACTAATAACAGAGACGAATTACGAAGAATTTACGATTCTCGCTCTCTTACGAACAGGCACGATGTAGTAGACCATTATTCCTTTTTCAACTTTCTGTACACATTCTGTAGACTTTCTGTGCACTTTCTGTAAACTTTCTGTACATTTTGTGTACACTTTCTGTAAACTTTCTATTTACTTTCTGTCATTGACCCAAATCGCTCCTATGTACCATAATTGGTCTTTAATTCTTTGGCATTTTTGGCTGTCAATTTCTATCCCTGAGTTCCTGAATATCTATCAGGAGGTACCTCAGTCGGCTGCTGGTCAGTTTCTGATCGATAATCTCTTTAATCGATGAATATATTTTCTGGACTTCTTGGGTACCGATGGGTGAAGTCCCGGCCACTTCGTCCATCTTCTTACCCATTCCCTGGAGGAGGGCACAGACTGCCTCCAGGGAGGTTTCGTCCTTTCTTCTAAGGAGGACCTGTGCGCAGTAGGCTACTCTACTCGTTAGAACGAGGTTTTCTAGACATAGGCTACCGATGAAGACACAGAGGGCTACATATCTCTTCCTGCAGGCAATCTTCTTAAGCTCTGTTTCAGCTCTTTCTTCGCTGGGAAGGTTGTCCAAGGAGCTTTCATTGTCTGCCCGTGTTTCGAACGAGCTTTGGCACTAGCTCAACAAACTGGCTTTGAAGACCTCTTTTTGTTCTCTACCCAGACTTTCTGCCAATACCCTCGACAGCTGTGCGTAGGTTTGCGAGTAGAATTGCTGTCGTGTTGCGAAGTCAACAATGATTCCGGCTGCCGTTCCCACCTCGCCCTGGTGCTTAGCTAGGAAGGCCGATATTTGCTCGGATATCTTCTTGAAATTCTTCGCTGACAGCTTATTCATAAGTGACATAAATAACCCAATATCCGTGGCCTATTTGTCCACATGGACAGGCCTGTCTTTGGATGGGGATGATGGCGTCTACTCCTACCTTTTGTGCCAGTTCGGTGGAGTAGGTATAACTCGACAAGTAGTCACTGGAGTTCTGCGCAACTCATTCTTTTCTTCTCGAGGCTTTGAGATATTAGAGGATTTAGTGCTTTCAGAGTGCCTGTCTTGGGTTGGGGAATATGCCGTCTATTGCAGCCTGCTGTGCCTAGGAGAAATGACCGAGCTTTGGCACGGTGCATTCATTCGTTCTTCAGTTTTAGAGGCGTTCGAAGGCTTGGTACTGCCTATCTGCCTTGTGTCTCTGAGGTTCCTTTGGTTTTTGGGAGCTTTTTGTCCTGTTCTGCCATTTTGCACCGAACGACATCTCTCCATGAGTCGTTTTCTTTCTGTGACTACATGTTTAACCGTCTCTTTCTTATTCTTCTTTTTCTTTTTTTCTATTACAGTCCATCCTTCTTCCTGTTCACTCACAACTTCATTTTCCCTTGTATTTGTCTCCTTCATATCGAATTTACTCTCTTTATATTCTATTCTCTCGCAAACCAGTTTTTCATCGATTACAGCCTCGTTGACAATTTTCACTTTCTAATTATCATTTCTGATATCAGTTTCATTAATATTTTTACTTTCCATTTCACTTTTAGTTTGCTCTTTCACTTTTTCGATTTCCTTTAGATGTTTTTCAAACCGTTTATTCTCTTTTCCATGGTTTTCATTCCTTAATACGGCATTATCATTAACTTTCTTTCCACCTTTGCCCTCAAGCTCAATTTTCTAATTGCCTGTGTCATTGTTTCTTGCTTTCCTTTTATCAGTAGCTTCCCTCTCCTTTTCCAGATTCTCGAGACTTTTAATATCACTTTCAATGTCAAATTCTTTATCTTCCTTTTCTTTCTTTTCAGCTTCCTTTCTCTCACTGATATCCATATCTTTCACTGTCCTTTTACCAGGAGCTCCTTCATTTTTAAGACTTTCGATAACTTTTGTATCACTTTCAATGTCAGTGTCTTTATCTTTCTTTTCCGTCTCTCTTTCCTAACTTAATTTCCTTCCACTGATATCCTCATTCTCTTTCTCAGGCACTGACGCTTTACCTGGACTACGTGAGAGAAATTCCGCCAAATCTTTTGGCAGTGGAGTCGTCTTTATAGTACAAGACTGGAGCTTATACCTGAGGACTCTTACATAAACTTGGCCATCAAGACCCTGGAAGAATTCGGTCTTATCAATAAATTTTTCTGCTGACCTGCAATCGCTTAGGAGAGACTGGAACACAGGATCTTTCACTCTGAACATGATAAACTTCCCCTCAACTATCTTAGAGGCGAGTGCCCCTCAGCGAGCGTAACTTCACTAAATCGGAGAACTGAGATGAACTTCCCGCAGAGTCTTTCTGAAGACCTGGAGAAGACTCTACCACCCATCCCTTCCTCAACCAAAGCTGATTACAGTAACATCCTTTGATGTAGGTTGGTCGAAGCATATGAAAAAGAATTAAAACATGTTAAAATTATTATTATCATCACTATCATCATCACTATTATCATCAACATCACTATTATCATCATCATCACTATTATCATCATCACTATTATCATCATCATCATCATCATCATCACCGTCATCATCACCGTCATTACCATCATTACCATCATCGCCATCATCATTATTATCATTATTATTATCATTATTATTATTATTATTATTGTCATTATTGCCATAATCATTACCATTATTATTATCATTATTACTACCATTATCATTATCATTATCATTATTATTATTACTAGTGTTATGCCAAGACTTCCCAGGGCACGATGATCCCCGAGTATTCTAATTGAGGGCCCCAATATGGCGTAACAAAGTCCGAATTATGAGAGAGGACTTGGGCCCTTAAGTTATGTGTAATTACCAGTCAACTGTTTCTTAAGAGCATTCCACTATATTGTTTCAAATAAAGAGCAACAAAAGAAAATAGATTTAATTATAAATGAAAGCTTATGCATGACAGAACAATTCCAATTTAGAATAAGATGCTGCCGGCGAATGAGAATTGAAACATGGCAAAGCCGGCAGCTTTTTAACAAGAGTATTAAAGAAAATAAAGATCTTTGCACAAGTATAACCATTACCATATAGACAGACACACACGGAATATAATAATCAAAGTTAAATTAAATCACTAGAGACCTAACTGCACTGGAACTAAAAAATGTTTAATCTTACTTCACACAGGGTATTCTCACCAGTTCTTACTAGATCGGTCCCTCCAGGCTACTCAAACTAACTCGCCTGGCCGACCGCCCACGTCACCTTCGGCCACCAATAAAGCAAAACTAAAGGCATCCACATTCTTTGTTACAAGATACAAATTTATATCTGACTGTACATGACGATTACATAATTATTCATGTACTAGTGCGTTTAAGCATTCACATTACACCACCATACAAGGAATACATTCATCGTACCTTCGAACAACGTATCACCTAGCAGACGACAGTAGTCGTTGAAGGCGAACGGACAATAAACTTGCATAGTACATGGTTTCATACATAATACATAGTTTCATACATAGTACATAATACATACACAATACATAATTTACATAATACATAGTTTATCATAGACAAAATGCACTCTTGCATAACACTAGTGTGTACGCCCGTTAAAAATAACGGGATTTAATATCACACGCTTGAATGTCATATAATGGTATAGATTAAATTTCCGATCATTAAGTGCCGAGAATATAAGAACATTTTATTATCAACACAAAAATATTTATTCCAGTAAAAAACAAAGCAAATATGTACAAAAAAGATACACAAAGCATTATATGAACACAAAATCGATTATTGCAAAAGTTCGTGCAAAACAATATTACCACGATCTATGTCATATTAAAGAAAAATACAGAAAATACAACTGCTAAAATTGGTAGGTCCTGTTTTTATCAGGCGTTTCATTGTCTTTCTTGCTTGTTTCTTCCACTCTTCTCTTCTTTGATACTCCTCATTTTATCATAATTATGAATATCTATATCAATGATATTCATCTTGCTGTTTTCATATCACTATTTACAAACGAAGCCTTATTTCTTGTCGCATGCCATAGAAAACGAATCTCAAGCATTGATGACGTCATGTCGCTTCTCTCTGACCACAAGATGCCGCGCTGGACAATTACGATAGCAGGTACGTTCAGCCACAACACGAATTGATATATCTTTTGTCAAGTATTGAAGGTGTATTTTTGCTTCTGTATTATTGAACAGACTTGATATTAAAATCATATCATGCCAACGCCACCAACGCGTATTGAGAACTCATTAACCAATTCATATGTGGTGAATAAAATCACCTGGCGACGGGGCTAACCCAGTAAGCTTATTTTCTTGTTTTGAATATCATGATTGACTTAATGATTGATAGAAAAAGGAATAAAAACGAAAAGAAAAAAAAGAAGAGAAAAAGCAATTATTTAAAGGAAAAAGCAAAAAGCAAAACAAAAGAAATCGGTGGAATAAAGAAAATAAAAGATAAAGAAAGAAAAGATAAGTATAGGAAAGGAAAAGAAAAAACAAAAAAAAAAGAAGAAGAAGAAAAAAGGGAAATTAAAAGGAACACAACAAAAATGAAATAATAAATACTGCAACACTTGAGTGAATTCTCATAAGGTCGTTGGTCGTAGGCCTACACGTGGTTGTGCAAATGCAAAAATTTCTCTCCTATTCACGATGGAAACATAGACGGAGTTGACCATATTTTCCTTTTTGAGTCTGAAGTCTTGCATCGGAGGTCTTCGAAGGTTCATGAGATCTAAAAGTCTTTCCACAATAGTCTTTAAGAAATGTTAGTGACGTCTCCAAGTGTCAGTGATTCCCAGACACATAAAGGTGATGGGTTCCTTTGCAGCTTAGGATCTCCTAACTGAGATATCTTGTACCCTCTAATGTTAAGTGTTCTATTATTATTTTTCCTATCTTTTATTTCATTTATCTATTTATTTATTTATCTATTCTATTTATTTTATTATTTCTATTACTTTTATTTATTTCGTTTGTTTTGTTTGTTTTATTTATTTTATCTCTTTATTTATTTTGAGATGCTCTGATTCTGGAAGACATTAGTGACTCGAGGCCTCACATGTTCTCTGGTTTCTGTGTCCGGGACTGAGAGAGATGATGTTCGAGTGGTTACTGGACGTCATATGGAGATCCGGGATGAGGTGGCCATGGAACGCGGATCCACAAGTGAGGGTCCTCCTCACTCATAAAGGCATTCAGGAGTCGGAGAACCATTTTTTCACTTGTCTCAAACTTGAAGGAAAAGGGTTAGAATCTATTGAGATATTTACTAGTATTAGACCTTACTAGTTCTTAGTTATGGCATCACATGTGCGAGCTTATCACCTGATCATTCTTGGGAGTTTGTTACAGTAAAATAAATCTAGTCAAAATCAGATTAGGTTACTTTGGGTTGCTTCTAGTTTTAAGCCATCTGTGGTAATTTACAAGGAGTTAGGTTGGGTAATACAAACTTGAGGTGAGTTAACTATCGTTGGTTCATTGCTGATAGAGTAAGTTGTAACAATTTAGAAAAAAGTGTGTTCAACATGAGAGAGAAAGAAGGAGAGATAAATGAATAAATAAATAGAGAGAGAGCAACAGAGAGACAGCGGTAGAAAGAGAAAGAGAGAGGGTGAGAGACATACATAATTGTGAATGTAGATAGACATATATAGGTATAGATCTATATAAAGAGAAATCGAGTGATAAAAGTTTTAAACACTGATAGATAATCGAAGAGATAGAGGTTGATATAACGATAAAGAAATGAATAGAAGAATAAAAAGGAGTAGATTGATTTGGAATTTATCCTTCTTTGAATATCTTATGAACAGCGCCATCATAGGATAAGGAAGAGGTAGTCGTGAAGCTACTCCAGGTTTAAGTTCATGGCCTCTTATGTGCTGCTGTTTGTCGGTGAGAATATACGATTGGTTGATATTGGTTAGTGAATAGTGTACGTATTTGTGTCTTATCTGAGTGGTTTCCTTCTTCCTCCACTAGGTTCTTAGATTTGTTGTCATTTCTTATTTATCTTTTTTATCTTTATTCTTATCTATTTTTACTCTATTCAATTTTGATTTACTTTATTTTGTTTTGTTTTGTTTCATATTCTGTTTTATTTTGTTTTGTTATCTATTTCATTTTGTTTAATCTTTTTTTGTTTTGTTTGATTTTTGTCTATCCTTCTTTATATTTTGTTTTGTCTAATTTAATGTTATTCTGGTTTAATCTTTATTCATTGCATTCTGTCTTACTTAATTTTCATATATTCAATTCTATTTTGTTTTATATATTGAATTTTATTTTTAATATTTTGTATCTATTTAATTTATTTTGTTCTATTTTCTTTGGTACAATATTTTGCATAGGGTTCATCATGTGAATTTTTCCAGACTTTTGTTTTTCTTCTGAAAAGTGTGGATGAACGTTACATATTGCAAATATGTGCATATATAAACTGTACAATCTTATTTATTAATAATCAAGATATGGTTTTTCATATACATACTATAAGAATTCAAAAATTCTATTCCCGTTCTTGAAGAAAATGAATTACCGCTTCTCCCTGTTCCCTCGTAGCTGTCGACTTTATTTTAAACATTCCTTATAAAAAAAAAACATATAATAATAATAAAATAAAATAAGATAAATAGATAAATAAATAAATAAATAAAAGAAGACAAATAATATACTTCGTCTTCATGTAGTGTAAGATGATTATTTTTATCAATAGACATGATATGAGGGGTTTTAGTATTCGCCATCAAATATTGTTTTGATTGGTTCATGTGTTTGTCATTGTTTTTCTTTGTACTGCAGTCATGTGTTTTGTCGTAAATGTAATGATCATAATTGTATTCAGTCAAGCCTTGTAGGTTACTGAGGAAGAGTATATTTGTAATCAACATGACAGGATTATGTGTGGTTCATTATTCACGCACCAATGACTTTAGTAACGAATATTTAGATTTACATAAAAAAAAAAATCTTTTACCACCTAACCCAACAAATCACGTTTTTAAAATAAATTACTATACTACTACTGATGAGCATTATTTAGCTTTTTGGTGGGTGACGCACATCGTTGCTGAGGTCGAATTTCAAGTCGCATCTCACAGCAGACTAATCGGTGGTCTGTCCAGCTGCAGTCTGCACCTCTCATTGCTTTGGTTATGAGAACCTCTTTTCTGTCCGACTGTCGAATTATTATATGATCTACGAGTAGCTGATGCCAATGGCCAGATCGGGGGTGCTTCCATGTATTCTTGTGTTTAGTTTTCAGCTGGAAATTGGTGTTGGTAATATGTAGTTGGTGTTCGGAGCAAAGTTCAAGGAGTCTATATCCGTTGTCATTGGCTTTACCAACTCCATGCTTTCCCAGGACGACTATCCAGACGTTATGCTCTCGCCCAACTTTTGCATTGAAGTCACTCATAAGGAGAACTCTATCGGCGCGATGGATTGCATGTAGGCATTCCATAAGAGAATTTTAAAACTCCTCTTTTACACAATCCTCTGCAGGAAGAGTAGGAGCATAGGCACTTATGATGGTGATATGCTTTCCTTTGCTCAGAGGAACTCTCCATGACATTAGACGCTAACTGGTCCCTACGGGTTGTTACATCTGCGATGTATACTTGCCAAATATGTAATTGTTATAGTTTCGAGGAAATGTCATGTTACGTGTGTTCGTATTGTGCTGCTTTGGTTATGTCCAAATATGTCACCGTAAGGTATTTTCTTTATTATGTATTGTATGTATTTATTAATGTAACTATGGTATTAGTTTATAATGATATTGATTGTTTTTTGGTAATATGTTGATTATTCAAATGTCCATTGCGCATGCGTCTCTGCTACGTCACAGACCATGACGTAAAAATATTTCGTTTGTATTTCCCGCTTAAACAATGTAGGCTCGTCAGGCTAGGTAAATCCCGCCCCCCTTGTAGTATCCAACGAGTCTATACGATTGTCCAGACCCTGCTGAAACCTACTACACGGGTCAGATTAAAAATGCCAGCCTTGAGGTTAGTACCCTTTTCCCTTGATATAGCAGCAAGCCAGATTTACTAGGACTTAGCTTTGTAGAGCCCTATATAAGTGAAGCGCGGAGTGAGTAGCATTGGGCTTAGGATTAGCTTATATTTCATGACTGTTTGGTGATCTGTGACCCGGTCTTACGTCTATTCAATCCCGTTAAAATCTTCGAACTTGATTCTTTTGTGTAATGTCAAATGTATGATCAGAAGTCAGATGTATTATGTAAAATCGTTTGTTTAATTGTAATAGTGTCTGTTATATTATTTTCGTGTCATTTTACTTGTATTAACTTTCATACTTATAATTTATTTAATTATATTTCTTTAACTTAAGTTAGTTTGATTTTCTTTCCCCGGTGTCCGACCGGGTGGCGACCTTATTCAGTTCTTTTGACCGTTTGAACCCGTAATAGACATAGGGTCTAAGGGTTCCCTTGATGTTACAAACTTCAGACATTCACAAGGCCGGTGAACCTTTGGTACTTTAGAGAGGTTTGTAACATAAATTGGCGCCTCATTGCCAGGATTTAACGGTAAATTGGAAAGACGTTCGACGTGGATCAGTGATAATAGATTTATTAAGGTAGGAAGATGCGGTTAACCAACGAAACCGAGGTAGATGAATTTGTACGAGGAAAACCCACAGATAAGGAAATTCAAGGTCTCACCATACCGGAATTGAAATTGATAGCACATTATTTTGGAGCTAGTTCGACCCACGGTCTAAATAAAGGAGATTTAGTACACATGGTAGTGGCAATGTTGCATGATCGAGACGAAAGTGTGCCGGCGAGAGATGAAGAGAGAGCGACAGAACAAGCTTCTGCCGGCTCGGCGAATTTAGATGATCGGGAAGGTAGTGACGCTGATGGTGAATCCCGGCACACCGAATCTCGATTAAGCGAGTTGCAATTAAGATTAGAAATAGCAAAGGAAGAAACTGAGAGAGCTAAATTAGAAGCCCAATCTAGAAGGGAGGAAACTGAGAGGGCTAAATTAGAAATGCAGTGTCTTAAACTTAAATCTGAATTGCAAGAAAATGAACAAGTGCTACCAATTCCTCAAACCGTGAATGGGAGACCTGAGTTTGATGTAGTGCAGAATGCGAGGTTGCTTCCTGAGTTCGATGAATCCAATGTGGACCAGTACTTTAGAATTTTTGAAAGGATGGCTAAAGATTATTCATGGCCAAAGAAGTTTTGGCCTGCGCTGTTGCGGACTAACTTAAGAGGGAAGCCCTTGAGAGTATATGGCGCCCTAGAGGACGCACAGGCGAAGGACTATGACATGGTCAAGACGGCCATCCTTAGGGCATGTGAACTCGTTCCCGAGTTGTATAGGATAAAGTTTAGGAACCTAAGGAAACAACCTAACATCTCGCACGTGGAGTTTAGTAGAGAAAAGCGTTTATTGTGGGACCAGTGGTTAAGATCTAACAAGATTAATAAAGATTTCGATAGACTGGCTGAACTGCTACTGGTAGAGGAGTATCTGAGATCCATCCCTAAAGAGGTATCCTTGTATCTTCAGGAAAAAGAAGTCTCCAAATTGGAGGAGGCCGCAGTGTTAGCCGATAAGTATGAATTGATAAGACCTGCAGGGAAGTTCTCGGTTACTCACAAGGGAAAAGGAGACCTGGCAATAAATAGGCAGAGAATCTCGCTCTCATCAGGTGGGTCACCTACCAAATCCATAGAAGTCAAGAAAGATGACTGTAGTAAGTCATCAATGATTAAGTCATGTTTCTATTGCGGAAGGGTAGGCCACCAAAATGAGAGATTGTTGGAAGAGACGAAGAGAGATGGAAGGTGTCAAGCCCGTATCTTTAACAAATAAGGTTGAGAGCACCTCCACTAAGGGCAAGGCCCAGGGAGAGAGTGAAGCCAAAGCCGTGGCATTGATGAGTTATATAGGTAACGGCCCATCAGAGATGGATGGGGGTAAAGTAGATGAATTGGAGGGTAAACTTAAACCTCACTTAAAGGGATATCAGCCATTTTTATTCCAAGGCTGGATATCCATAGGAGGAGACCGGAAACGAGTCACCATCCTACGGGACTCGGGAGCCCTCCAGTCCCTAATACTGAGTAGTCTGGTGAGAAGTCCAGTGGTTGGAGGGAGTGTAACGGTAAGTTCCCTAGGGGGCCTAGCCAAGGTACCTCTAGTATCCATAGACCTACAGTCGCCTCTCTACGAGGGACAGGCTATGGTAGGGATGGTAGTTGAGTTACCAGTTGTAGGTGTGGATGTTGTATTAGGAAATGATTTGGTTGGTGGGAAGATGTGTCCCACACCCATAGTTTCGGAGGTGCCGGTTGTTTCGGAAGAGACCGAACAACTTGAGAGACAGCACCCGGGGTTATTTCCGGTTTGCGCTGTTACGAGGGCGATGGCAGCACAGAGGGAGTGGTCTAAGGACCAGGTGAGACCAGTAAGGGTCTCGAGTGGGGAAAACTGTGGAAAACCTGAATGTGAGGACAGTATGAACCCCGAGGAAGAACTCCCAAGTGAGGAAGCCCAGGTCGAAGCAGAGTTTGACCTGAAGCCTCTGTTCCAGGAGGAACAAGTAAGTGAAACCGATGTGTATGACTTGAGTCGCTTGTTTATGGAAAAGAAACAGGTGGACACAAGGTGTCTCAGTGACTTGCAGTGTGTCGATCCCGACTTACGGGAACTATATGAAAGGGTAGAGAGTGGTAGTGAACTATCAGAGGAATATTACTTGGACAAGGGAGTACTATTCCGCCGATGGGTGGAAAGTACTTGCCCCACTGATGATGCAGTGTGGTCCGAGAGACGGCAAATTATGTTGCCGAGGGTCTACCGGAAAGAAGTTCTACGGCTAGGGCATGATAGTCCCCTTTCTGGACATTTGGGTGTACGCAAAACTTTAGACCGTATCTGGCAACATTTCTATTGGCCAGGGATTAGAAGGGATGTGGCACAGCACTGTCGTACTTGCCACACTTGCCAGTTGGTAGGAAAACCAAACCAACCTGTACCTGTAGCCCCTTTGAAACCAATCCCTGTAGGAGAGGAACCTTTTGCTAAGGTTATCGTGGATATAGTGGGACCGTTGCCTAAGACTGCTAGGGGACATGAGTATATTCTCACTTTGATGGATACATTTTCTAGGTACCCCGAGGCGATACCACTACGTAAAGTGCGCGCCAAAGTGGTGTTGCATGAGCTGATTAGCTTCTTTACGAAGTGGGGACTACCTCGAGAGTTACAGACAGACCAAGGGTCTGTGTTTTTGTCTAGAGAGGTTGTGCAGAGTTTGGGAGTCTGGGGATAACGAAAGTGACGTCAAGTGCTTACCATCCTCAGAGTTAAGGTGCCCTTGAACGCTATCACCAAACGTTATAAACAATGTTAAAGAAATGGTGTTTAAAAAATGATGCTGGGTGGGACCAAGCCTTGCCATACCTGTTGTTTGCAGTGCGTGAGGTACCTAACGAATCGTTGGGCCTCTCGCCTTTTCCATTAGTGTTCGGGCACGAAGTCTGAGGACCTCTTAAAGTTCTGAAAGAATGTTTATTGAAAGGGCATAGTTCTGCATCCAAGAACATGTTGAAGTCGGTGACTGACATTAAAGGTAAGTTAGCCCCGTGCTGGGAAATGGCCATAGAAAATTTAAGGAGTGCTCAGGAAAGAATGAAACGACACTATGACAGAAATGTCAAAGTACGGGAATTTAATCCCGGTGATAATGTGTTGGCCCTGCTGCCTTTTCAAGGTAAACCCTTAAGGGTCAAGTTTAGTGGACCCTATGAGGTAGTGAAACGAGTAGGAGAACTAAACTACATTGTTGCCACTCCAGATCGGAGACGGAGTCAACAATTATGCCATATAAATATGTTAAAGCTGTATCGAGAAAGGGAGCAAAACCCGGTGGGTGAAACTGTCGCGAGTGTTTGTACGGTTTCTCTCATGCATGAAGTAGACGAGGACACTATTTCCCCCACCTTAGAGATGCCGTGGAAGGAGAATGCAGGAGGGTGGCCCCAGGTAGTGGATAAGCTGGACCACCTCACGGCTACACAACGGGAGGACTTAACTGCCTTATTAAGTAAGTATCAGGAGGTATTTCGAGATACTCCTGGAAAAACTGACCTAATTCTGCATGATGTTGATGTAGGAGACGCGAAGCCTATTAAGCAGGCACAGTATCGTGTCAACCCGCAACGAGCAGCCATAATCAGAAAGGAAATAGACTATATGCTGGCCCACGGTTTAATTACGCTAGCACAAAGTGAGTGGAGCTCGCCAGTGATCTTAGTTCCGAAAGCAGATGGTACTCAGCGGTTTTGTGTCGATTTCCGACGCGTGAATACAGTGACCAAAAGGGACTCGTACCCCTTACCTAGGTTAGAAGAGTGTATAGATAGAGTAGGAGGGGCACATTTCATAACTAAATTAGATCTGCTCCGTGGATATTGGCAAGTGCCCATGACACCCCGTGCCCAGTCTATCTCCTGTTTCGCCGCATTGGGAAAGACTTACCAATGTAAGGTTATGCCCTTTGGTATGACCAACGCCCCTGCCACGTTCCAACGGTTAATGAATAAAATTACCGAGGACATACCCGGCTGTGTAACCTACCTCGACGATGTCGTAGTGTATAGTGACACTTGGCAGGGTCATTTGGATCGTCTAAGCTTACTCTTTGACAAGTTGGTGTCTGCCAATTTGGTGCTCAATCTAACAAAGTGTGAATTTGTTCAGGCCAAGGTGCATTATCTTGGTTATGTGATCGGACAAGGAGAATTGGCTCCGCCCCAGGCCAAAGTGGAAGCCATTCTCAGAATTCCAGTACCTCAGACCAAAAAGGAGATTCGTAGTTTTGTAGGAACCATTGCCTTTTATAGAATGTTCATCTATAATTTTTCTTCCTTAATAGCTCCTTTAACCGACCTGCTAAAGAAAGGAGCCAAGTTCCAGTGGACTGAGTCTTGCAACACCGCTTTTGTTCAAGCGAAGAGCCTTTTGTGTACAGCTCCAGTGTTGCAGGCCCCAGACTTCTCGAAACCATTTTCTCTGTATTGTGACGCCAGCAACATTGGTGTTGGTGCCGTACTATTACAAGCTAAAGACACTGTGGATCATCCTGTGAGTTACTTCAGCAGAAAACTGAATGTGGCTCAGAAAAATTATTCCACAATTGAAAAGGAATTATCCATTATTTTGGCTTTGAAACATTTTGATGTATATATCCCTGTTGGCGCAAATGTAACTGTGTTCACTGACCACCATCCCTTAAAATATATTCAGAAGTTCAAGGAGAAGAACCTCCGCTTAACTAGGTGGAGTCTATTTTTACAAGAATATAATCTAGATGTAAAACATATTTCTGGGAGGAATAATGTGATAGCAGACTGTCTGTCTAGATCATAGCACATATCTGCCGAGATCATAGCACATATCTGCCGAAAGTAAAGAAAAAAATTCTTTTCAAGAATTTTTTTTCTTTTGGTGGGGGAGGTGTTACATCTGCGATGTATACTTGCCAAATATGTAATTGTTATAGTTTCGAGGAAATGTCATGTTACGTGTGTTCGTATTGTGCTGCTTTGGTTATGTCCAAATATGTCACCGTAAGGTATTTTCTTTATGTATTGTATGTATTTATTAATGTAACTATGGTATTAGTTTATAATGATATTGATTGTTTTTTGGTAATATGTTGATTATTCAAATGTCCATTGCGCATGCGTCTCTGCTACGTCACAGACCATGACGTAAAAATATTTCGTTTGTATTTCCCGCTTAAACAATGTAGGCTCGTCAGGCTAGGTAAATCCCGCCCCCCTTGTAGTATCCAACGAGTCTATACGATTGTCCAGACCCTGCTGAAACCTACTACACGGGTCAGATTAAAAATGCCAGCCTTGAGGTTAGTACCCTTTTCCCTTGATATAGCAGCAAGCCAGATTTACTAGGACTTAGCTTTGTAGAGCCCTATATAAGTGAAGCGCGGAGTGAGTAGCATTGGGCTTAGGATTAGCTTATATTTCATGACTGTTTGGTGATCTGTGACCCGGTCTTACGTCTATTCAATCCCGTTAAAATCTTCGAACTTGATTCTTTTGTGTAATGTCAAATGTATGATCAGAAGTCAGATGTATTATGTAAAATCGTTTGTTTAATTGTAATAGTGTCTGTTATATTATTTTCGTGTCATTTTACTTGTATTAACTTTCATACTTATAATTTATTTAATTATATTTCTTTAACTTAAGTTAGTTTGATTTTCTTTCCCCGGTGTCCGACCGGGTGGCGACCTTATTCAGTTCTTTTGACCGTTTGAACCCGTAATAGACATAGGGTCTAAGGGTTCCCTTGATGTTACAAACTTCAGACATTCACAAGGCCGGTGAACCTTTGGTACTTTAGAGAGGTTTGTAACAGGGTGTATTAGAGATTTGGCTCAGCAGAGAGGATTTGACTGCAAAACCTACCCCGTAGAGTCGTCGCTCACCTTCAGAGAGGCCTTTCCAGAAAGAGGTGTACCTACCCTCCTCCCTCTTCAGAGAGTGAGTCTTCATCACTCAGTCGTGTTTCACTAAGAGCTGCAATATCGATATTGTCGTGGCTAAGTTCGTGGACCACCAATCCAGTTCTTCTCCTCGGACGAGGGTTGACATCACTGTCGAGCAAGGTCCTAATGTTCCAGGTCGAAATTTATACATACATATACCAAGGCTTTTTCCCCCTTCCAAGGGAGGTAGCCACAAAGGGAAAGGCATAAAAACACTCCCACCCATTTCATCCCTAAATACACTCCACACCCCTCCCACCCTTCCTCTCATCTGAGCACCTCCTGGATGACGGGTCATCCCTGAACCCTGCCCACCGCCCTGGGTCAGAAGCAGTGTCGCAAGACACAGTACATCCACAGCAAGGCCGCTTCATTTAATCGGCGACCCCCCCTCTCCGTCCCCCTTTGCATATAAGGAGAGGACGGGGAGAAATCCCTTCGGGCTGCGTCAAAATTTACTCACACATACTACCCCACCCCCCACCCCCCCGCCCATTCCTCCTCATGCAGTCACAACATCATCCATATACAACCATTCTCCATTTATAAATTATTATTCTTTAGTTGGCTGCATGCGTGTATATATAATTATGATATATATATATATATATATATATATGTGTATATATATATATATATATATATATATACATGTATATATATATGTATATATACATGTATATATAAATGTATATATATATGTATACATATATATATATATACATATATATATATATACATGTATATATATATATATACATATATATACATATATATATATACATATTAGACCACCCGTGACCCGTTGGGTCAAATAAAATCTTAAATAGCTCCTCTTTTTAAAGCAGGTTACTATTAGCTTAAGACTTAGCAGTTGTGTGCGGTCCTCGTGCTCTCTCGAAGGAAAGTAAACTGGGTACAGGCGTTCTCAAGAAATTAAATAAGGAGAGCCTTCTTGATTATGTTTATGTTATGTCACGTCCCGTCATCCCACTCCCAATCCCACTACCACTTCCAATCCCATTCCCACTCATTATCATTATCAATCATGGAGTCCCATGGGACTTGAGCGAGTAGCAATGTTTTTAAATATAAACTTTATGCTAGATATACTATGTCACTATCACCGTATAGTATAAATCACGGAAAATAAGTTTCTATATCAAACTGAGTATAATTTAGAGCTCTTACCTCTATTCAGTAAACGAAGGCAGTGACTATATTAGTTATAAGAAGTGAAATGCAGAAGATTCTGACGTTATCGTCGTTGCTTGGAAAACTACGCATCATATGATTCATACGGTTCGTAATATCTTAATAAACTATTATGCCTCATAGATGCTAATTCAGGAGTTGACTATACTTTTAGATACTGAATATGAAAAGTTTAGATATTAATGGTCAGAAAATATGTAATCGGAAAACTGTGAAGTCATGTCGTTGCTTGGAACACTACGTAATTTTCTAATAAACTCATTATTGCTCATAGATGCTAATTCAGGAGTTGGCTATACTTTTAAATAATGAAGATGAAAATTTTAAATATTAATGGTCAGAAAATATGTAATCGGAAAATTGGAAATTAAGAAATTGGCAAATTGGAAAATTAGCAGTCACGCGCTCAGAGCTGGGGTTCCTTAGGACCCACAGAGCTGATATCGTGACGTCATGTCTCTTCTGATTGGCTAGTCCTCAGTCATGACGTTATATCTCTTCTTCTGATTCCTTCTTCTGATTGGCTGGTCCTCAGTCGTGACGTCATATCTCTTCTTCTGATTGGCTGGTCCTCAGTCGTGACGTAATATCTCTTCTTGTGATTGGCTGGGTGACGGTCTGGGGCAAGTTCCTGGTCAATAATTGACCTACTATGTTTTGAACAGATTATTTTGTTGAATTTCTTATATTATTACTATCATCATTGTTATACATATTTTTATTTTTAAGGATTTTCCTCAAACGAACACTCCTAAGTGATTTTATTCAGCTGAGGGGAAAATCAATTTCCCTGTGTGGAACGATATAAGATTACCATACTAATAACAGAGACGTATTACGAAAAATGAATGATTTTCGCTTTTTTATGAACAGGCACGATGTATTAGTACACTTTCTGTAGACTTTCTGTGCACTTTGTGTAAACTTTCTGTACACCTTCTGTAAACTTTCTTTACACTTTCTGTCATTGACCAAAATAGCTCCTATGTACCATACTTGGTATTTAATTCTTTGGCATTTTTGGCTGCCAATTTCTATCCCTGAGTTCCTGAATATCTGTCAGGAGGTACCTCAGTCGGCTGCAGGTCAGTTTCCGATCGATAATCTCTTTAATGGATGAATATATCTTCTGGACTTCTTGGGTTGCGATGGGTGAAGTCCCGGCCACTTCGTCCATCTTCTTACCCATTCCCTGGAGGAGGGCACAGACTGCCTCCAGGGAGGTTTCGTCCTTTCTTCTAAGGAGGACCTGTATGCAGTAGGCTACTCTTCTCGTTAGAACGAGGTTTTCGAGGCATAAGCTTCCAATGAAGACACAGAGGGCTACATATCTCTTTCTGCAAGCAATCTTCTTGAGCTCTGCTTCGGCCCTTTCTTCGCGTGGCAGGTTGTCTAAGGAGCTTTCTTTGTCTTCCCCTTTTTCGAAAGAGCTCTGGCACTAGCTCAACAAGCGGGCTTTGAAGACCTCTGATTGTTCTCTGCCCAAACTTTCTGTCAATACCTTGGACAGCTGTGCGTAGGTTTGCGAGTAAAATTGCTGTCTTGTTGCGAAGTCAACGATTATTCCGGCTGCCGTTTCCACCGCGCCCGGGTGCTCGGATAGGAAGGCCTATATTTGCTGGGAAATTCTCTTGAAATTCTTCGTCGACAGCTTATTCATAAGTGACTTAAAAATCCCAATATCCGATGCCTATTTTTCTAGATGGACAGGCCTGTCTTCGGATTGGGTTGAAGCCTTCTACTCCTTCCTTTTGTGCCAGTTCGGTGGAGTAGGTAAAACACGACAAGTAGTCACTGGAGTTCGGTGAGACTCATTCTTTTGTTCTTGAGGCTTTGAGACACTAGAAGGTTTGGTGCTTTCTGAGTGCCTGTCTTGGGTTGGGGAATATTTCTTCTATTGCAGCCTGCTGCTGTGGCAGTCAGCTGGAATAGGTATATGCCTGGGAAGAATGACCGAGGTTTGGCACGGTGCGTTCATTTGTTTTTGAGTTTTAGAGACGTTTGAAGGCTTGGTACTGCGTAGCTGCCTTGTGTCTCTGTTATTCCTTTGTTTTTTTGGAGCATTTGGTCCTGTTCTGCCTTCTTGCACCAAACGGCCTCTTTCCAGGTGTCTTTTTCTTTGTGGGACTTCACTTTTAACCGTCTCTTTCTTATTCTTTTTCTTCTTTGCTACTACAGTCCATTCAACTTCCTGTTCATTCACAGCTTCATTTTCCATTGTTTTTGCCTCTTTCATATTCTTTCTGTGCACTTTCTGTGCACTTTCTGTGCACTTTCTGTACACTTTCTGTACACTTTCTGTAAACTTTCTATACACTTTCTATCATTGACCAAGATCACTACTACATACCATAATTGGCCTTTAATTCTTTGGCATTTTTTGATGCCAATTTCTTTCCCCGAGTTCCTGAATGTATATCAGGAGTTATCTCAGTCCTGCTGCAGCTCAGTTTCTGATCGGCTTGGCAGTGCCTATCTGCCTTAAGTCTCTTTGGTTCCTTTGGGTTTTGGGAGCTTTTTGTCCTGTTCTGCCCGTTTGCACCAAACGACCTCTTTCCGTGTGTCTCTGTCTTTCTGGAACTACAGTCTTAACCTTGTCTTTCTTATTCCTCTTTTTCTTTTTTCCTACTACAGTCCATCCTTCTTGCTGTTCATTCACCTCATTTTCCTTTGTATTTGCCTCTTTCATTCTGTCGCAAACCAGTTTTTTATCGATTACAGCCTCGTTGATGATTTTCACTTTCTGATTATCATTTCTAATATCAGTTTCAATAATATTTTTGCTTTCCATTTCACTTTTAGGTTGTTCTTTCACTTGTTTGATTTCCTTCCTTTCCTTTAGATGTTTTTCCAACCTTTTACTCTCTTTTCCCTGGTTTTTACTCTTCATTACTTCATTATCTTCTGCATTACCTTGACCGTTAACTTTCTTTTCACCTTTGCCTTCAAGCTCAATTTTCTAATTGCCTTTACCGTTGTTCCTGGCTTTCCTTTTATCAGTAGCTTTTCTCTCCTTTTCCAGATTCTCGAGACTTTTAATATCACTTTCAATGTCAAATTCTTTATCTTCCTTTTCTTTCTTTTCATCTTCCTTTCTCTCACTGATATCCATATCTTTCACTGTCCTTTTACCAGGAGCTCTTTCATTTTTAAGACTTTCGATAACTTTTGTATCACTTTCAATGTCAGTGTTTTTGTCTTTCTTTTCCGTTTCTCTTTCCTAACTTAATTTCCTTCCACTGATATCTTCATTCTCTTTCTCAGGCACTGACGCTTTACCTGGACTACGTGAGAGAAATTCCGCCATATCTTTTGGCAGTGGAGTCGTCTTTATAGTACAAGACTGGAGCTTATACCTGAGGACTCTTACATAAACTTGGCCATCAAGACCCTGGAAGAATTCGGTCTTATCAATAAATTTTTCTGCTGACCTGCAATCGCTTAGGAGAGACTGGAACACAGGATCTTTCACTCTGAACATGATAAACTTCCCCTCAACTATCTTAGAGGCGAGTGCCCCTCAGCGAGCGTAACTTCACTAAATCGGAGAACTGAGATGAACTTCCCGCAGAGTCTTTCTCAAGACCTGGAAAAGACTCTCCCACCCATCCCTTCCTCAACCAAAGCTGATTACAGTAACATCCTTTGATGTAGGTTGGTCGAAGCATATGAAAAAGAATTAAATCATGTTAAAATTATTATCATCATTATTATCATTATCATTATTATCATTATTATTATCATCATCATCATTATTATTATTATTATTATTATTGTTATTATTATTATTATTATTATTATTATTATTATTATTATTATTATTATTATTATTATTATTATTATTATTATTATTATTATTATTATTATTATTATTATTATTATTATAATAATTATTATTATTATTATTATTATTATTATTATTATTATTATTATTATTATTGATATTATTATTATTATCATTATTATCATTATTATCATTATTATTATTATTATTATTATTGTTTTTATTATTATTATTATTATTATTGTTATTATTATTATTATTATTATTATTTTTATTATCATTATCATTATCATTATCATTATTATCATTACCAGTGTGTACGCCCGTTAAAAATAACAGGATTTAATATCATACGTTTGAATGTCATATAATGGTATAGATTAAATTTACGATCATTAAGTGCCGACAATATAAGAAAATTTAGTTATCAACACAAAAATGTTTATTCCAGTAATAAACAAAGCAAATATGTACAAAAAATATACACAAAGCATTATATGAACACAAAATCGATTATTGCAAAAGTTCGTGCAAAACAATATTACCACGATCTATGGCATATTGAAGAAAAATACAGAAAATACAACTGCTAAAATTGGTAGGTCCTGTTTTCATCAGGCGTTTCATTGTCTTTCTTGCTTGTTTCTTCCACTCTTCTCTTCTTTGATACTCCTCATTTTATCATACTTATAAATATCTATATCAATGATATTCATCTTGCTGTTTTCATATCACTATTTACAAACGAAGCCTTATTTCTTCTCGCATGCCATAGAAAACGAATCTCAAGCATTGATGACGTCATGTCGCTTCTCTCTGACCACAAGATGCCGCCCAGGAGAATGACAGTAGCAGGTACGTTCAGCCTCAACACGAATCGATTTATCTTTTGTCAAGTATTGAAGGTGTATTTTTGCTTCTGTATCATTTAACAGACTAAATATTAACATTATATCATTCCAATGTACAGTATTATGGGCTATAACATAAAGTCACAAAAATACGGAGGAGCTTTCGTTGAAGTCTCTACAATATCGATATGAAATATATATCGTACTATTATGCTATAATGGCGCCTTAGAGGACATTGCAAATCTCAGATCTTATAAGAGGCCAAGTTCAAATTCAAGATGGGTACTTAGTTTAGAATTAATGTACATACCATGGGCTACAGATGTATAAGTTTTCTTGCTTTTTGTCACAAGTTGCACAATTCTGATCAATTGTGGCCTTTAACCGTTGAACTATGTAATGGACACATGGGACGATGCTCCAAACAGGCATCGTCTCTTCAGGGAAAGAGACGTAGATTAGCTAGATGACTTCGATGTCTTTCTGTCTGTCTGTCTGTCGAACTCCGAGGTCTTATTGTTTAGGAAAATACACCAGGAGGCGATTAGTAGCTGCGACTGAAACCGTCACCTTTGTTCTATGAGACTATACGGGCACATCTGGGGATTGAAGAGAAGTGTGAGTTTCGAACCCACAACTAAGCGAATGCGAGACCAGCACGCCTCCGATTACGCCACCAACGCGTATTGAGAACTCGTTAACCAATTCATTTATGGTGAATAGAATCACCTGGCGACGAGGCTAACCCAGTGAGATATATGTTTCTTGTTTTGAATATCTTGTTTGACTTAATGATTGATAAAAACAGGAATAAAAACGAAAAGAGAACAAATAAATTATTCAAAGGAAAAAGAAAAAAGCAAAATAAAAGAAATAGGTGGAATAAAGAAAATAAACGATAGAGAAAGAAAAGAAAAGTATAGGAAAGGAAAAGAAAAGACAAGAAAAAAGAAAAGGAAGAAGAAGAAGAAGAAGAAGAAGAAGAAGAAGAAGATGAAGAAGAAGAAAGAAGAAGAAGAAGAAGAAGAAGAAGAAGAAGAAGAAAATTAGTAGGAACACAACAAAAATAAATGAATAAATACTGCAACACTTTAGTGAATTCTCACAAGGTCGTTGCTCCTAGGCCTACGCGTGTTTGTGCAAATGCAAAAATTTCTCTCCTATTCACGATGGAAACATAGATGGGTTTCACTATATTTTCCTTTTTGAGTCTGAAGTCTTACATCGGAGGTCTTCGAAGGTTCATGAGATCTAAAAGTCTTTCCACCATCGTCCTTAAGAAATGTTAGTGACCTCTCCAAGTGTCAGTGACTCACAGACACATAAAGGTGGTGGGTTCCTTTGGAGCTTAGGATCTCCTAACTGAGATATCTTCTACCCTCTAATGTTGTTATATCATTTTTTTTTCTATCTTATTTTATTTATTTATTTATTAATTTATTTATCTATTTATTCATTGATTTACCTATTTATTTATTCATTTATTTATTTTATTTTATCTATTTATTTTATTTATTTTATTAATTCTATTTGTTTTATCTATTTTATTTATTTTGTTTGTTCTATGTATTTTATTTATTCTAGGTATTTTAGTAAAGGGGGGGAGCAGATTCTCAGTAATACACGTGGAGTTAAAAACGAGAGCATTGTTGTAGTTGTACAGTTTTTTTCTTCGTATTCTCGATTTTCCTGATAAGATATTTTCCATTGACTGGGTGAATTGAAACTAGGTCTCTATATTCTTCCATTTGCTCTTATTTGACATCGACGTTTCTTATAATATAAGACATTATCAAGATATAACTGAAATAAAAAAAATTACATGGTAACAGTAAAGCTACTAGACAATATCAAGAAAAAACAGAAATAACAAAAATTACATGTTAAAAGAAAACGTACAACACAATATCAAGATACAACTGAAATAACAAAAAATTACATGGTAACAGTAATAATAAAGGTGACAAATTTGTAAAAATAAATACGAAGACTTACATACAGGTATTTAAAGAGAGGAAGAAGGGTGTGACAATCCAGAGATGACAGAAGTATATATACCTAAGATCAGGTCAGACGAAGGGGGGGGGGACAGACAATAAGGACCTCAGAAGTGCAGGGGAAGGGGGGGTTGGGGGGGGGGTGGGGCGGGGGCGGTCACCGAGGGTGGGGGAGGAGGTGGAGGTGAAGGGAGAGAGAGAGAAGGGGTAGAGGGAGAGGGGGGATTTTTATTTCTAAATAATGGGATAGAAGAGATTACATTGCATTGAATGTTAATAACTAGAGTTTTGTCCTTAATGTGGAAGGCTCCGAGTAGTTGTAGTCTCCTAGGGTCATTGCTCGATCCAATAATTTTGGTGTTGTTGATCAAATCATCTCTCCTGAGTGCAGCGTTATGGGAACTCCTATGGTGTTCTTTGATTGCTCCCTCTTGTAGGTGGAAAGTTAGGCGACGGCTGACTTTACATCTAGTAAAACCATTGTAGGAATGGGGGAGGAAATTACAATTTTCTGTAGAACATTGATATTGGTACACTACATTAGTTTTAGATGTGAAGTCTGATCGCTTAGACAAATTGTTTGTCATGATCAGGGAGGAAGTTTTGGGTTTTTATAATAGATGAGAACTCTGATTTTGTTGTTCTCATTTGTAGGAAGGCAATTTTTATGAATGATGTCTTTGATGACTTTTTCATCTTTCTTATAATTACTAGTGAAGGTGTTTCTGTAGTAAACGTTAATGAAGTTATGATTTTGTGGTTCTTTGCTTGTGAAATGGGATTCTAGCGAATAACCTCTGGGGCCCCCTACTGCTCCGAGAACCCCGGGGACCCAGGGGCACGGAGTGACGAGTTATACCACTCGACATTCGGTTGCTGGAGTAACTTTGGTAGACTCAGGGGTACCACGTGATGGTAAAACTCCAGTATTTAGAGGACAGAGGCTTGGTCTTAAAGATAGCCTAAAAATAACAATTGTACACCCAAAAGTTGTTTAAGCCTATATATACATATACAGGCATATATATATATATATATATATATATATATATATATATATATATATATATATATATATATATATATATATATATATATATATACATATAATTAAATGTGCACTTAAAAGTTCCTTAAGCCTATATATACATATACAGGGATATATATATAAATATATATATATATATATGTATATATATATGTATATATATATATATACATATATATATATATATATATATATATATATATATATATATACATATATACTTAAATGTACACTTAAAAGTTCCTTAAGCCTATATACATATATACAGGGTGGGGCGCGGAAACTTCCCGATTTGGAGATTGAATTATAAAGAGTTTACACTTCACAATTCTTTATTCTACTTTTATGTCTGTCACACAACATGGGAGATTTACTTTTACACAGTTCTAAAAACAATATCTATTACTAAAAATCTGTTACACGATCGGTTTTACCAATCCGTCAGAAACCGGCAGAATGCGGACACGCTGACCCCTGTCCGAGAGTAAAGGTCTATTCGATTTTTTTGGCAGGGCCCGACGTGATATCAAGGGCACGTGTCCATTCAACCTGTGAAAGATGCCTGAAACTTCAGCAGTAATGGAACGAAGAAACCGCCATTTTTGGAAATGGGTTACAGAAACGAAAAAAAAAAAAAAATAACAAGACAGCACCTGTCGAAAAACAAAAAGCAAGTTGTGTTTTTAAAACGAGAACATGCCGCTAAATTTCCAACGTTATATCAAACTTGCAAGGACTTCTCCATCAAGGAATCAATAAAGTCGTAAAAGTCGTCAATTTTTGTTGTCTAATAAATAAAACCGGTTTCGTGTCTGTCTGTCTGTCAGACTTTTTTCTCGATTCGATCGATCGACTAATTTCGATTTCGACGACTCAACCTTGAGCCGTGGACGATGATTGTTAGGCCGTGGACGCTCATCGTTGAGTCATGGACGATCATCGTTGAGCCATGAACGATCATCGTTTTGCAATGGACGATTATCGTTGAGCCGTGGACGATCATCGTTGAGTAAAAAACGATCATCGTTAAGCCATGGTGTCCAAGTTCTCGAAGGTGCCGAAGTTCTTGAAGGTGCCGAAGTTCTCGTAGGTGCCGAAGTTCTTGAAGGTGTCGAGGTTCTCGAAGTTCTCGAAAGTGCTGAAATTGGCCAAGGTGCCGAAGTTCTCGAAGGTGCCGAAACTCTCGAAGGTGCCAAAGTTCTCAAAGGCGCCGAAGTTCGCGAAGGCGCCGAAGTTCTCGAAAACCCCAAAGTTCTCGAAGGTGCCGAAGTTCTCGAAGGCACCGAAGTTGTCGAAGGTGCCAAATTTCTCGAAGGTGCCGAAGTTCTCGAGGGTGTTGAAGTTCTCGAAGGTGCCCAAGTTCTCGAAGGTGCCGAAGTTCTCGAAGGTGCCGAAGCTCTCGAAGGTGCCGAAATTCTCGAAAGTGCCGAAGTTCTCGAAAGTGCCGAAGTTCTCGAATGTCTGGAAGTTCTCGAAGTTCTGGAAGGTCTCGAATTTCTGGAAGGTCTCGCAGATCTCGAAGTTCTTGTTGTTCGTATTTCTTCCGAGGTTGTAGAAAATTTCAAGAAGCACTATTACGCAGGCTAAAAAAAAAAAAAAAAAAAAAAATTGTGGTAATGGTGGAAGAGGACACCGGCAATACCAGTTGTACTATTTAGAGCGTAGGTTCAAGACATTTAAAAGAAAGTACCCCAATCGTGGTCAAAGTTGCATGTTGGACACAATGCCTCTGCCCGTTTCCAGGGGCGCCGGAACGGAGAAATGATAATTCATATTTGGACCTATACTTTTATTATGACAGAGACCAACAATTAAAGATTAGAACTGCCCGTGTAACACGAAAGCAAAGGGAGCGATCCGCGCAGCGGGTCTTGCCGAAGGCCAAACACCCCTGGCGTAGCCAGGGCTGGCGTAAGCCAGGTGCTTGTCTTTTAAATGTCCACCTCCATTGTCAATACACTGATTCAGACGATTTCGGAAGCTTTGGTCTATTCTCTCGAGCATGGTGAGCAGTATATTGGCTATTTGAGTGCGGATGGCATTCTGTAGGTCTTCCAGGGTCTGTGGACGGTCGTTATAAACCAGGGATTTGAGATAATCCCACAGGAAATAATCACAGGGGGCTAAATCAGGCGAGCGCGCTGGCCAGTTTAAATCGCCTCTCAGGGAAATCAGCGCGCTCGCCTGATTTAGGCCCCTATGATTATTTCCTGTGGGGTTATCTCAAATCCCTGGTTTATAACGACCGTCCATAGACCCTGGAAGACCTACAGAATGCCATCCGCACTCAAATAGCCAATATACCGCTCACCATGCTAGAGAGAGTAGACCAAAGCTTCCGAAATCGTCTGAATCAGTGTATTGACAATGGAGGTGGACATTTAAAAGATATTGTTTTTAGAACTGTGTAAAAGTAAATCTCCCATGTTGTGTGACAGACATAAAAGTAGAATAAAGAATTGTGAAGTGTAAACACTTTATAATTCAATCCCCAAATCGGGAAGTTTCCGCGCCCCACCCTGTATCAGCGAAAAAAAAAAAAAAAATACACGGGAGCGACGAGCGATTTCGCTCGGGAAAGTTCCAACGTCGCTCTTGCAAATCCAATAGCGGGAGCGATCCCCCACAAAAAAATCGCTCCCGCTGCAAGATTCAACGTTTTTCATGCATTATCCATCATTTGGCAATCCCTGAATCCCATCACCATTGATGAAAGGATCAAACATAATTTACCCGTGATCATTCATTGCATTATCAATCGACATCATAAACGCAATGCATCAATCAACTTTAATTTGTTGATGGACGTACGTATGTGTACGCGGTATAGCTGTTAGAGTTCAATGGCTTACCTAGCCTAGCTGAATGCGCGCGTATACTATAGTACATGTTGACTAGACTCTACACGACTATCGTGCTGCATAATGTCGCTAGTTGCGAATTGCATGGTACCTGTATGCAGGTAAGTTCATTGGTAGCATGCAGGTAGCTGCCCAATCAACGCGCTGACTACATGTACAATGCACCGTACCCAATACCCCATCACCGCATGCATACGTACGCTGTATATATACAAACTCGCTCGAGGCCTAGGAGGGAAACTAGGAAATCCCATTTATAACCTCGTTCGCGTGTTTATGAGAAAACAAAATAGAATCAAATGTTTGGTTAGTAATTGAAAGTAAATAAATTAAAGTATAAATGTGAACATTTGATGATTATACATTTAGTTCATGAATATGGATCTTTGGAGGGAGAATAGAAAAATAAGAAAATAAAAAATTATTTGTTAGCTATCTTAAGTTTACGTCACGTCCATGCAAAACTTTCGATGATCGTAAATCATGTATCGATTTCTAGTGAAGCGAGTGAAGATGAGAGAAGATGGTTTGCCCTCAGATTCAGTCTTTTCAGAATCGAGGGTGAGTGTTTTGACGACAGGAACCGCTTCTGGACCAGCAAAGCCTAATTCAAACTCTACGGGCAAGGGCCAAGGAAAACGAAAACCAGTAAAGCATGAATCTACTATACGTTCATGGAACCTAGATTGGCTTGAAATGGATCGGAGCAGTGATGGTACAAGGCTTGTCGTGCATTTCCACTCCCAACCACTGCCAGTGGAAACAGAGGAGCTGGGTCTGACTATTAGTTTCACCCTTACGCCTCACCCCAAAATTAAAGGCTAATTTGTTAAAAAAAAAAAGAAGAAGAAGAACAAGAAGTTATTTTTCATGCACATGAGTAAAGTTAAACTTCCAATAATTTGAAGGAAATCGAACTGCAAAAACATGGCTCTAGAAGTATCAAAATGGCTCTATTAATTAAAAAAAAATGGCTCTGGTGAAATTTACGAAAAAAAAAAAATGAAAATGGCTCTGGAAAAAATAACTATTTTTCCCCTGATATATATATATATATATATGTATATATATACATATATATATATGTATATATATATATATATATATATACACACATATATATATATATATATGTATATATATATACATATATATATATATAACATAATATATATGCATATATATATGTATATATATATAGATATATATATATATAGATATGTATATATATATATATATGGATATATATATATATATATATATATATATATATATATATATATATATGTATATATACTATATGTAAACATACACAGACACACATACACATGCATACATATATATATATATATATATATATATATATATATACATGTATGTATATATATATATACATATACTATATACAAACATACACACATATACACATACATACATATATATATATATATATATGTATATATATATATATATATATATATATATATATATACTCTATGTAAACACACACACACACACACACACACACACACACACACACACACACACACACACACACACACACACACACACACACACACACACACCACTCGGTGGCGCTGTTTGTATATATATATATATATATACTGTATATATATATATATATACATATATATATATATATATATATATATATATATATATATATATATATATATATACACTTATATACTAGACCACCCGTGATCCGTTTGGTCAAATAAAATCTTAAATGGCTCTCTCAAAGGAAAGTAAACTAGATACATTTCCAATCCCAGTCCCACTCATTATCATTATCAATCATGGAGTCCCATGGGACTTTAGCGAGTAGCAATGTTTTTAAATACTCGTATAAACTTTATGATAGATATACTATGTCACTATCACCGTATATTATAAATCACGGAAATAAGTTTCTATATCAAATTTAGTATAATTTAGAGCTCTTACCTCTATTCAGTAGACGAAGACAGTGACTTGATTAGTTATAAGAAGTGAAATGCAGAAGATTGTGACGTCATGTCGTCGTTGCTTGGAAAACTACGCACTATGTGATTTATACTGTTAGTAATATTTTAATAAACTCATTATGCCTTATAGATGCTAATTCAGAAGTTAAATATACTTTCAGATACTGAAGAGGAAAATTTTAGATATTAATGGTCAGAAAATATGTAATCGGAAAATTGTGACGTCATGTCGTTGCTTGGAACACTACGTAATATTCCAATATACTCATTATGCCTCATAGATGCTAATTCCGGAGTTGGCTATACTTTTAAATAATGAATATGAAAATTCTAGATATTAATGATCAGAAAATATGTAATCGGAAAATTAGAAATTAAAAAATTGGCAAATTGGAAAATTAACAGTCGTGACGTCACGCGCTCAGAGCTGGGGTTCTTTAGGACCCACAGAACTGATGCATATTTTTATCTTTAGGGATTTTTCTTCAACGAACACTGTCCCTAAGTGATTTTATTCAGCTGAGGGAAAAGTCAATATCCCTGTGTGGAACGATATAAGATTACCATATTACCATTACCGTTCTTAATGCCAATACCATACTACTGTAATAACAGAGACGTATTACGAAGAATTTACGATTCTCGCTCTCTTACGAACAGGCACGATGTATTAGACCATTATTTCTTTTTTCAACTTTCTGTACACTTTCTGCAGACTTTCTGTGCACTTTCTATAAACTTTCTGTACACTTTCTGTAAACTTTCTATACACTTTCTGTCATTGACCCAAATCGCTCCTATTGGTCTTTAATTCTTTGGCATTTTTGGGCTGCCAATTTCGTTCCCTGAGTTCCTGAATATCTATCAGGAGGTATCTCAGTCGGCTGCAGGTCAGTTTCTGATCGACAATTTCTTTAATCGATGAATATATTTTCTTGACTTCTTGGGTTGCGATGGGTGAAGTTTTGGCCACTTCGTCCATCTTCTTACCCATTCCCTGGAGGAGGGCACAGACTGCCTCCAGGGAAGTTTCGTCCTTTCTTCTTAGGAGGACCTGAGCGCAGTAGGCTACTCTACTCGTTGGAACGAGGTTTTCGAGGCATAAGCTACCTATGAAGACACAGAGGGATACATATTGCTTTCTGCAAGCAATGTTCTTGAGCTCTGCTTCAGCCCTTTCTTCGCGAGGCAGATTGTTCAAGGAGCTTTCTTTGTATGCCCGTGTTTCGAAAGAGCTCTGGCACTAGCTCAACAAACGGGCTTTGAAGACCTTTGTTTGTTCTCTGCCCAGACTTTCTGTCAATACCCTGGACAGCTGTGCGTAGGTTTGGGAGAAAAATTGCTGTCTTGTTGCGAATTCAACGATGATTCCGGCTGCCGTTCCCACCTCGTCCGGGTGCTTAGCTAGGAAGGCCGATATTTGCTCGGATATCTTCTTGAAATTCTTCGGTGACAGCTTATTCATAAGTGACATAAATGACCCAATATCTGTGGCCTATTTGTCCACATGGACAGGCCTGTCTTTGGATGGGGTTGAGCGCGTCTACTCCTACCTTTTGTGCCAGTTCGCTGGAGTAGGTATAACTCGACAAGTAGTCACTGGAGTTCTGCGCAACTCATTCTTGTCTTCTCGAGGCTTTGAGACATTAGAGAGTTTGGTGCTCTCAGAGTGCCTGTCTTGGGTTTGGGAATATGCCGTCTATTGCAGCCTGCTGTGCCTAGGAGGAATGACCGAGGTTTGGCACGGTCCATTCATTTGTTCTTCAGTTTTAGAGGCGTTCGAAGGCTTGGTACTGCCTATCTGCCTTGTGTCTCTGTAGTTCCTTTGGTTTTTAGGAGCATTTTGTCCTGTTCTGCCAATTTGCACCAAATGACCTCTTTCCATGGGTCTTTTTCTTTCTTGGACTACAGTTTTAACCGTTTCTTTCTTATTCTTCTTTTTCTTTTTTTCTACTACAGTCCATTCTTCTTCCTGTTCACTCACAACATCATTTTCCCTTGTGTTTGCCTCCTTCATAGTGTATTTACTCTCTTGATATTTTAGTCTCTCGCAAACCAGTTTGTCATCGATTACAGCCTCGTTGATAAATTTCACGTTCTAATTATCATTTCTAGTATCCATTTCACTTTTAGTTTGCTCTTGCACTTTTTTGATTTCCTTTCTTTCCTTTTGACCTTTTTCAAACCATTTACTCTCTTTTCCATGGTTTCCACTCTTTATCACTTCATTGTTTTCTGCAGTACTTTTACCATTAAGGGGGTACGCGACACCTGGAGGTCATTTTCTAAAATATTTAGAGTAAAGAGCTGAAACTTCTCAGGTAAATAGGTATCCATATTGCCTACATTTTAGGTGAAGCAGAATGATGTATGTACACATGTACACATGTACGTATACCAGTAGCGACATTTAAAAGTGCACAGCACCATAATACGTGGACCAATTTGTTTTATATTTTGATTAGTCAGTAGGCACACCTAGGGCCGGTCATTGAGTAATTGAACAATTTCCTTTATACTTTTGCATACAGGCATTTCAATTTTAATGTCTGACAAAAATCGTGAAAAATACCATTTTTTTGCTCTTGTTTCCATTATTACTCCAAACTCTTTCATCCTATTCAAAATATTCGAAGGATCGGCCCTGGCAGTTACTAAAAGTAATATTCCCTGTAAGTTTCATCTAAATCTGATGTATATTAGATTTTTTATGATTAAGAAAAAGTAGAAAAATATCAAACGGAGATATGGCAACTTGAAATATGAATATATCTGCAACTTACTTATAGTTTCACCAATTTGACTGATTTTTTTCATGGCTTCTTATTATATAATAAGTAAGTACAGTAAAAATTATCAACATATCTTAATTATAAGTACTTTAAATACTGAAAAACTAAAGTATAAGTATGTCACAGTAGTGACGACGCACAGACGACAACATCATATAATTTGCTTTTTTGCACCTTTGGCGGTTTCTTCATATGAAACCTCTCTGCTGGGGGTCTTCAGGGTATCTAAATCATTGGAAAGAGGTTTATTTTCCAGTAGTGGGCGCCTTCTCTTTCCTCATCAGATTCCCCTCGCCAATCTATGTTGGTAGGGCACCCCCTCCAGCATCATATGATGTCCCTTCTTCTTTCTTCTTCCTGTATAGCCTTGATCTTTTTCCTCTTGCTTTCTTCTTTGGATTTAATCTTCCTCTTTGAATTGTTTAGTCTAATGTTGTCCTTTACCTCTGTCACCGTCACAGAGGTGCAGGTGAGGGCGGTGGTGGAGTGAGAGGTGGTGAGATCTTTAGTCGTCTTTGACTGCTTGCCATCTTTAACTGCTGTTTTTTGTCATTGTGATGTTCTTTTGTTCTTTTTGCTACCCATGATGACTGTACTAAAGAGTAATATGTACTAGCTAAAGTAATAGATTGCAATGAGAGCTCATGAGACATGCGTACTTGCCTTTTCAGAGCTAGCCGGTAACTAACGCTTAGTTTCGCACAAAGTTGGCGAAATATTCTCCCTCCACCTTCCTCCCTTCCCCTCCACAATCGTATTGGCCGTTGATACACTGGGCGAGTGTAAATTCAATCAAATTTCAACGTTATTCGCTGCGCCTGAAGGTCCTAAGTGGCACGCCTCCCTCTACTGTGGGTTGCGCCTTTAAATCTGTCCCTTTAAACCTAACCCAGGACCTTTAAATTGCGTGCGGCTGGAAAATTATTTGTCGGGATTTATTTCTAAGTGGTATACGAACATTTTGAACACAGTTTTGAAAAATGCCATATCTTGACCAAATTCACCCCCCCAGGTGTCGTGTACCCCCTTAACTTTCTTTTCACTTTTGCCTTCAAGTTCAATCTTCTAATTGTCTTTACCATTGTTCCTTGCTTTCCTTTTATCAGTAGCTTCTCTTTCCTTTTCGAGACTTTCGAGACTTTTAATATCACTTTCGATGTCAAGTTCTTTATCTTTCTTGTCTCTGTTTTCAGTTTCCTTTCTCTCACTGATATCAATATCTTTCACTTTCCTTTCATCAGGAGATTCTTTTTCATTTTCAAGACTTTCGATGATTTTACTTTCACTTTCAATGTCTATTTCCTTCTCTTTCTGTTCCCTTTCCTTTTTCTAGCTTACTTTCCTTTCAGTAACATATTCCTTCCCTTTACCTGGACTGGATGCTTTGCCCTAGTCTTTCTTGCCAAAGAGAAAGTCTCCCAAATCTTGTGGCAGTGGAGTCATCCTTGTAGTACAAGACTCGATTCTATACCTGAGGATTCGCACATAAACTTGGCCATCTTTATCCTTCAGGAATTCAGTCTTATTGATATATTTTTCTGGTGGGCCGCAGTGGCTTAAGGTAGCCTCGACCATAGGAACTTTCTCTCTGAACATAATAAACTTCCCCTCAACTATCTTAGAGGCGAGTGCCCCTGAACGAGCGTAACTTCACTAAATCGGAGAACTGAGATGAACTTCCCGCAGAGTCTTTCTGAAGACCCGGAGAAGACTCTCTCTCCCACCCATCCCTTCCTCAACCAAAGTTGATTACAGCAACATCCTTTGATGTAGGTTGGTCGAAGCATATGAAAAAGAATTCAATTATATTATTATTATCATTATTATTATTATTATTATTATTATTATTATTATTATTATTATTATTATTATTATTATTATTATTATTATTATTATTATTATTATTATTATTATTATTATTATTATTATTATTATTATTATTATCATTATTATTATTATTATTATTATTATTATTATTATTATTATTATTATTATTATTATTATTATTATTATTATTATTATTATTATTATTATTATCATTATCATTATTATTATTACTATTATTATTATTATTATTATTATTATTATTATTATTATTATTATTATTATTATTATTATTATTATTATTATTATTATTATTATTATTATAATTATCATTATTATCATTATTGCCATTATCATTATCATTATTATTATCATTATTATCATTATCACTTCCATTGTCATTATCATTTTCATTATCATTACCATTATCATTATAATTATCATTATCATTATTATTATCATTATCATTATCATTATCATTGTCATTATTATTATTACTAGTGTGTCCGCCCGTTTAAAATAACGGGATTTAATATCATACGTTTGAATGTCATATAATAGTATAGATTAAATTTCCGATCATTAAGTGCCGAAAATATAAGAAAATTTAGTTATCAACACAAAAATGTTTATTCCAGTAAAAAACAAAGCAAATATGTACAAAAAATATACACAAAGCATTAAATGAACACAAAACCCTTTATTGCAAAAGTCCTTGCAAAACAATATTACCGCGATCTATGGCATATGGAAGAAAAGTACAGAAAATACAACTGCTAAAATTGGTAGGTCCTGTTTTCATCAGGCGTTTCATTGTCTTTCTTGCTTGTTTCTTCCACTCTTCTCTTCTTTGATACTCCTCATTTTATCATACTTATAAATATCTATATCAATGATATTCATCTTGCTGTTTTCATATCACTATTTACAAACGAAGCCTTATTTCTTGTCGCATGCCATAGAAAACGAATCTCAAGCATTGATGACGTCATGTCGCTTCTCTCTGACCACAAGATGCCGCGCTGGACAATTACGATAGCAGGTACGTTCAGCCACAACACGAATTGATATATCTTTTGTCAAGTATTGAAGGTGTATTTTTGCTTCTGTATTATTGAACAGACTTGATATTAAAATCATATCATGCCAACGCCACCAACGCGTATTGAGAACTCGTTAACCAATTAATATATGGCGAATAGAATCATCTGGCGACAAGGCTAACCCAGTAAGCTGTTTTTCTTGTTTTGAATATCATGTTTGACTTAATGATTCATAGAAAAGGAATAAAAGCGAAAAGAAAAAAAAAAGAGAAGAAAGAAATTATTTAAAGGAAAAAGAAAAAAGAAAAAGAAAAGAAATAGAAGAAATAAAGAAATAAAGAAAATAAAAGATAAAGAAAGAAAAGAAAAGTATAGGAAAGGAAAAGAAAAAAGAACAAAAGGAAGAAGAAAAAAAGAAAATCAAAAGGAACACAACAAAATTAAATGAATAGATACTGCAACACTTAAGTGAATTCTCACAAGGTCGTTGCTCCTAGGCCTACACGTGTTTGTGCAAATGCAAAAATTTCTCACCTATTCACAATGGAAACATAGACGGAGTTGACCATATTTTCCTTTTTGAGTCTGAATTCTTACATCTGAGGTCTTCGAAGGTTCATGACAACTAAAAGTCTTTCCAACATCGTCTTTAAGAAATGTTAGTGACCTCTCCAAGTGTCAGTGACTCACAGACACATAAAGGTGGAGGGTTCCTTTGCACCTTAGGATCTCCTAACTGAGATATCTTCTACCCTCTAATGTTAAGTGTTCTATTATCATTTTTTCTAACTTTTACTTTATTTATTTATTTATCTATTCTATTTATTTTATTAACTTTATCAATTTTGTTCGTTTTGTTTATTTTATTTATTTATTTTGAAATGCTCTGATTCTGGAGGACATTAGTGACTCGAGGCCTCACATGTCCTCTGGTTTCTGTGTCCGGGACTGAGATGATGTTCGAGTGGTCACTGGACGTCATATGGAGATCCGGGATGAGGTGGCCATGGAACGCGGATCCACAAGTGAGGGTCCTCCTCACTCATAAAGGCATTCAGGAGTCGGAGAACCATTTTTTCACTTGTCTCAAACTTGAAGGAAAAGGGTTAGAATCTATAGTGACATTTACTAGTATTTGACCTTACTAGTTATTAGTTATGGCATCACATGTGCGAGCCTATCACCTGATCATTCTTAGTAGTTTGTTACAGTAAAATAAATCTAGTCAAAATCAGATTAGGTTACCTTAGCTTGCTTCTAGTTTTAAGCTATCTGTGGTAATTTACAAGGAATTAGGTTGGGTAATACAAACTTGAGGTGAGTTAACTATCGTTGGTTCAATGCTGATAGAGTAAGTTGTAACAATTTAGAAAAAAGTGTGTTCAACATGAGAGAGAGAGAAAGAGAGATAAATGAATAAATAAATAGAGAGAGAGCAACAGCGAGAGAGCGGTAGAAAGAGAAAGAGAGAGGGGGAGAGACATACATAATTGTGAATGTAGATAGACATATATAGGTATAGATCTATATAAAGAGAAATCGAGTGATAAAGTTTTAAACACTGATAGATAATCGGAGAGATAGAGGTTGATATAACGATAAAGAAATGAATAGAAGAATAAAAACGAGTAGATTGATTTTGAATTTATCCTTTCTTTGAATATCTTATGAACAGCGCCATCATAGGATAAGGAAGAGGTAGTCGTGAAGTTACTCCATGTTTAAGTTCATGGGTACTTATGCGCTGCTGTTTGCCGGTGAGAATATACGATTGGTTGATATTGGTTAGTGAATAGTGTATGTATTTGTGTCTTATCTGAGTGGTTTCCTTCTTCCTCCACTAGGTTCTTAGATTTGTTGTCATTTCTTATTTATCTTTTTTATCTTTATTCTTATCTATTTTTACTCTATTCAATTTTGATTTACTTTATTTTGTTTTGTTTTGTTTCATATTCTGTTTTATTTTGTTTTGTTATCTATTTCATTTTGTTTAATCTTTTTTTGTTTTGTTTGATTTTTGTCTATCCTTCTTTATATTTTGTTTTGTCTAATTTAATGTTATTCTGGTTTAATCTTTATTCATTGCATTCTGTCTTACTTAATTTTCATATATTCAATTCTATTTTGTTTTATATATTGAATTTTATTTTTAATATTTTGTATCTATTTAATTTATTTTGTTCTATTTTCTTTGGTACAATATTTTGCATAGGGTTCATCATGTGAATTTTTCCAGACTTTTGTTTTTCTTCTGAAAAGTGTGGATGAACGTTACATATTGCAAATATGTGCATATATAAACTGTACAATCTTATTTATTAATAATCAAGATATGGTTTTTCATATACATACTATAAGAATTCAAAAATTCTATTCCCGTTCTTGAAGAAAATGAATTACCGCTTCTCCCTGTTCCCTCGTAGCTGTCGACTTTATTTTAAACATTCCTTATAAAAAAAAAACATATAATAATAATAAAATAAAATAAGATAAATAGATAAATAAATAAATAAATAAAAGAAGACAAATAATATACTTCGTCTTCATGTAGTGTAAGATGATTATTTTTATCAATAGACATGATTTGTGGGGTTTTAGTATTCGCCATCAAATATTGTTTTGATTGGTTCATGTGTTTGTCATTGTTTTTCTTTGTACTGCAGTCATGTGTTTTGTCGTAAATGTAATGATCATAATTGTATTCAGTCAAGCCTTGTAGGTTACTGAGGAAGAGTATATTTGTAATCAACATGACAGGATTATGTGTGGTTCATTATTCACGCACCAATGACTTTAGTAACGAATATTTAGATTTACATAAAAAAAAAAAAAATCTTTTACCACCTAACCCAACAAATCACGTTTTTAAAATAAATTACTATACTACTACTGATGAGCATTATTTAGCTTTTTGGTGGGTGACGCACATCGTTGCTGAGGTCGAATTTCAAGTCGCATCTCACAGCAGACTAATCGGTGGTCTGTCCAGCTGCAGTCTGCACCTCTCATTGCTTTGGTTATGAGAACCTCTTTTCTGTCCGACTGTCGAATTATTATATGATCTACGAGTAGCTGATGCCAATGGCCAGATCGGGGGTGCTTCCATGTATTCTTGTGTTTAGTTTTCAGCTGGAAATTGGTGTTGGTAATATGTAGTTGGTGTTCGGAGCAAAGTTCAAGGAGTCTATATCCGTTGTCATTGGCTTTACCAACTCCATGCTTTCCCAGGACGACTATCCAGACGTTATGCTCTCGCCCAACTTTTGCATTGAAGTCACTCATAAGGAGAACTCTATCGGCGCGATGGATTGCATGTAGGCATTCCATAAGAGAATTTTAAAACTCCTCTTTTACACAATCCTCTGCAGGAAGAGTAGGAGCATAGGCACTTATGATGGTGATATGCTTTCCTTTGCTCAGAGGAACTCTCCATGACATTAGACGCTAACTGGTCCCTTCGGGTGTATTAGAGATTTGGCTCAGCAGAGAGGATTTGACTGCAAAACCTACCCCGTAGAGTCGTCGCTCACCTTCAGAGAGGCCTTTCCAGAAAGAGGTGTACCTACCCTCCTCCCTCTTCAGAGAGTGAGTCTTCACCCCTCAGTCGTGTTTCACTAGGAGCTGCAATGTCGATATTGTAGCGGCTAAGTTCGTGGGCCACCAATGCAGTTCTTCTCCTCGGACGAGGGTTGACATCACTGTCGAGCAAGGTCCTAATGTTCCAGGTCGAAATTTATAAGGTTCTTATATTTTTCTTTAGTTGGCTGCATACATGTATATATAATTATGAAATATATATATATACATATATATGTATATATACATAAATATATATGTATATATATATGCATATATATATATATGTATATATGTGTAAATATATATACATATATACATATATATATATATATATATATATATATATATATATACATATATATATATTTATACTAGATCACCCGTGAAATCTTAAATGGCTCCTCTTTTTAAACCAGGTTACTATTAGCTTAAGACTTACCAGGTGTGTGCGGTCCTCGTGCTCTCTCGAAGGAAAGTAAACTGGGTACAGGCGTTCTCAAGAAATTAAATAAGGAGAGCCTTCTTGATTATGCTTATGTTATGTCACGTCCCGTCATCCCCTCCCAATCCCACTCCCACTTCCAATCCCATTCCCACTCATTATCATTATCAATCAGGGAGTCCCATGGGACTTGAGCGAGTAGCAATGTTTTTAAATATAAACTTTATGCTAGATATACTATGTCACTATCACCGTATAGTATAAATCACGGAAAATAAGTTTTTTATATCAAACTGAGTATAATTCAGAGCTCTTACCTCTATTCAGTAAACGAAGGCAGTGACTTGATTAGTTATAAGAAGTGAAATGCAGAAGATTCTGACGTTATCGTCGTTGCTTGGAAAACTACGCATTATATGATTCATACGGTTCGTAATACCTTAATAAACTTATTATGCCTCATAGATGCTAATTCAGGAGTTGACTATACTTTTAGATACTGAATATAAACATTTTAGATATTAATGGTCAGAAAATATGTAATCGGAAAACTGTGAAGTCATGTCGTTGCTTGGAACACTACGTAATATTCTAATAAACTCATTATTCCTCATAGATGCTAATTCAGGAGTTGGCTATACTTTTAAATAATGAAGATGAAAATTTTAAATATTACTGTTCAGAAAATATGTAATCGGAAAATTGGAAATTAAGAGATTGGCAAATTGGAAAATTAGCAGTCGTGACGTCACGCGCTCAGAGCTGGGGTTCCTTAGGACCCACAGAGCTGATATCGTGACGTCATGTCTCTTCTGATTGGCTAGTCCTCAGTCATGACGTTATATCTCTTCTTCTGATTTCTTCTTCTGATTGGCTGGTCCTCAGTCGTGACGTCATATCTCTTCTTCTGATTGGCTGGTCCTCAGTCGTGACGTAATGTCTCTTCTTGTGATTGGCTGGGTGACGGTCTGGGGCAAGTTCCTGGTCAATAATTGACCTACTATGTTTTGAACAGATTATTTTGTTGAATTTCTTATATTATTATTATTATCATTGTTATGCATATTTTTATTTTTAAGGATTTTTCTCCAACGAACACTGTCCCTAAGTGATTTTATTCAGCTGAGGGGAAAATCAATTTCCCTATGTGGAACGATATAAGATTACCATACTAATAACAGAGACGTATTACGAAAAATTAATGATTTTAACTTTTTTTATGAACAGGCACGATGTATTAGTACACTTTCTGTAGACTTTCTGTGCACTTTGTGTAAACTTTCTGTACACCTTCTGTAAACTTTCTTTACACTTTCTGTCATTGACCAAAATAGC
>NC_134788.1:26959091-26964091 GCF_046742065.1 Oratosquilla oratoria | reverse complement strand
TCTCTTCGGGGAAAGAGACGTAGATTAGCTGGATGACTTCGATGTCTTTCTGTCTGTCTGTCTGTCTGTCGAACTCCGAGGTCTTATTGTTGAGGAAAATACAACAGGAGGCGATTAGTAGCTGCGACCGAAACCGTCACCTTTGTTCTATGAGACTATACGGTCACTGCTGGGGATTGAAGAGAAGTGTGGGTTTCGAACACATAACTAAGCGAATGCGAGACCAGCACGCTTCCGATTACGCCACCAACTCCTATTGAGAACTCGTTAACCAATTCATATATGGTGAATAGAATCACCTGGCGACGAGGCTAACCCAGTGAGATATATGTTTCTTGTTTTGAATATCATGTTTGACTTAATGATTGATAGAAAAGGAATAAAAGCTAAAAAAAAAAGAGAACAAATAGATTATTCAAAGGAAAAGGAAAAAAGCAAAATAAAAGAAATAGGTGGAATAAAGAAAATAAAAGATAAAGAAAAAAAAAGGTATCGGAAAGGAAAATAAAAGACAAGAAAAAAGAAAAGAAAAGGAAGAAGAAGAAGAAGAAGAAGAAGAAGAAGAAGAAGAAGAAGAAGAAGAAGAAGAAGAAAAAGAAGAAGAAGAAGAAGAAGAAGAAGAAGAAGAAGAAACACAACAAAAATAAATGAATAAATGCTGCAACACTTTAGTGAATTCTCACAAGGTCGTTGCTCCTAGGCCTACACGTGTTTGTGCAAATGCAAAAATTTCTCTCCTATTCACGATGGAAACATAAATGGGTTTCACCATATTTTCCTTTTTGAGTCTGAAGTCTTACATCTGAGGTCTTCGAAGGTTCATGAGATCTAAAAGTCTTTCCACCATCGTCCTTAAGAAATGTTTGTGACCTCTCCAAGTGTCAGTGACTCACAGACATATTAAGGTGGTGGGTTCCTTTGCAGCTTAGGATCTCCTAACTGAGATATCTTCTACCCTCTAATGTTGTTATATCATTTTTTTTTCTATCTTATTTTATTTATTTATTTATTCATTCATTTATTTATCTATTTATTTATCAATTTTTGTCTATTTATTCACTTATTTACCTATTTTTTATTGTATCTATTTAATTAATTTTATTTATTTCATTTATTTTATTTATTTTGTTTGTTCTATTTATTTAATTTATTCTAGGTATTTTAGTAAAGGGGGGGAGCAGATTCTCAGTAATACACGTGGAGTTAAAAACGAGAGCATTGTTGTAGTTGTACAGTTTTTTTCTTCGTATTCTCGATTTTCCTGATAAGATATTTTCCATTGACTGGGTGAATTGAAACTAGGTCTCTATATTCTTCCATTTGCTCTTATTTGACATCGACGTTTCGTCTTAAACAAGACATTATCAAGATATAACTGAAATAACAAAAATTATATGGTAACAGTAAAGATACTAGACAATATCAAGATATAGCTGAAATAACAAAAATTACATGTTAACAGTAAAGGTACAAGACAATATCAAGATACAACTGAAATAACAAAAACTTACATGGTAACAGTAATAATAAAGGTGACAAATTTGTAAAAATAAATACGAAGACTTACATACATGTATTTAAAGAGAGGAAGAAGGGTGTGACAATCCGGAGATGACAGAAGTATAAATACCTAAGATCAGGTCAGACGAAGGGGGGGGGGGAGGGCCAGACAATAAGGACCTCAGAAGTCAAGGGTAAGGGGGGGGGGTTTGGCCGGTGCGGTCCCCGTGGGGTGGGGAGGAGATGGAGGTGAAGGGAGAGAGAGAGAAGGAGTAGAGGGAGAGGGCGGATTTTTATTTCTAAATAATGGGATAGAAGAGATTACATTGCATTGAATGTTAATAACTAGAGTTTTGTCCTTAATGTGGAAGGCTCCGAGTAGTTGTAGTCTCCTAGGGTCATTGCTCGATCCAATAATTTTGGTGTTGTTGATCAAATCATCTCTCCTGAGTGCAGCGTTATGGGAACTCCTATGGTGTTCTTTGATTGCTCCCTCTTGTAGGTGGAAAGTTAGGCGACGGCTGACTTTACATCTAGTAAAACCAATGTAGGAATGGGGGAGGAAATTACAATTTCCTGTAGAACATTGATATTGGTACACTACATTAGTTTTAGATGTGAAGTCCGATCGCTTAGACAAATTGTTTGTCATGATCAGGGAGGAAGTTTTGGATTTTTATCATAGATGAGAACTCTGATTTTGTTGTTCTCATTTGTAGGAAGGCAATTTTTATGAATGATGTCTCTGATGACTTTTTCATCTTTCTTATAATTACTAGTGAAGGTGTTTCTGTAGTAAACGTTAATGAAGTTATGATTTTGTGGTTCTTTGATTGTGAAATGGGATTCTAGCGAATAACCTCTGGGGCCCCCTACTGCTCCGAGAACCCCGGGGACCCAGGGGCACGGAGTGACGAGTTATACCACTCGACATTCGGTTGCTGGAGTAACTTTGGTACACTCAGGGGTACCACGTGATGGTAAAACTCCAGTATTTAGAGGACAGAGGCTTGGTCTTAAAGATAGCCTAAAAATAACAATTGTACACCCAAAAGTTGTTTAAGCCTATATATACATATACAGGCATATATATATATATATATATATATATATATATATATATATATATATATATATATACATATATATATATATATATATATATATATATATATACATATAATTAAATGTGCACTTAAAAGTTCCTTAAGCCTATATATACATATACAGGGATATATATATATATATATATATATATATATATATATATATATATATATATATATGTATATATATATATATATATATACATATATATATATATATATACATATATACTTAAATGTACACTTAAAAGTTCCTTAAGCCTATATACATATATACAGGGTGGGGCGCGGAAACTTCCCGATTTGGAGATTGAATTATAAAGAGTTTACACTTCACAATTCTTTATTCTACTTTTATGTCTGTCACACAACATGGGAGATTTACTTTTACACAGTTCTAAAAACAATACCTATTACTAAAAATCTGTGACCCGATCGGTTTTCCCAATCCGTCAAAACCCGGCAGAATGCGGACACGCTGACCCCTGTCCGAGAGTAAAGGTCTATTCGATTTTTTTTTTTTTTTGGCTGGGCCCGAGGTGATATCACGGGAACGTGTACATTCAACCTGTGAAACATGCCTGAAACTTTATCAGTAATGAAACTAATAAACAGAAATTTTTGTAAATGGTTTACATAAACGAAAAAAAAAAAAAAAAATAACAAAACAGCACCTGTCGAAAAACAAAAAGCGAGATGTGTTTTTAAAACGAGAACATGCCGCTAAATTTCCAACGTTATATCAAACTTGCAAGGCTTTCTTCATCAAGGAATCAATAAAGTCGTAAAAGTCGTAAATTTTTGTTGTCTAATAAATAAAACCGGTTTCGTGTCTGTCTGTCTGTCAGACTTTTTTCTCGATTCGATCGATCGACTAATTTCGATTTCGACGACTCAACCTTGAGCCGTGGACGATGATTGTTAGGCCATGGACGCTCATCGTTGAGTCATGGACGATCATCGTTGAGCCATGAACGATCATCGTTTTGCAATGGACGATTATCGTTGAGCCGTGGACGATCATCGTTGAGTAAAAAACGATCATCGTTAAGCCATGGTGTCCAAGTTCTCGAAGGTGCCGAAGTTTTTGAAGGTGCCGAAGTTCTCGTAGGTGCCGAAGTTCTTGAAGGTGTCGAGGTTCTCGAAGTTCACGAAAGTGCTGAAATTGGCGAAGGTGCCGAAGTTCTCGAAGGTGCCGAAACTCTCGAAGGTGCCAAAGTTCTCAAAGGCGCCGAAGTTCGCGAAGGCGCCGAAGTTCTCGAAAACCCCAAAGTTCTCGAAGGTGCTGAAGTTCTCGAAGGCACCGAAGTTGTCGAAGGTGCCGAAGTTCTCGAAGGTGCCAAATTTCTCGAAGGTGCCGAAGTTCTCGAGGGTGTTGAAGTTTTCGAAGGTGCCCAAGTTCTCGAAGGTGCCGAAGTTCTCGAAGGTGCCGAAGCTCTCGAAGGTGCCGAAATTCTCGAAAGTGCCGAAGTTCTCGAAAGTGCCGAAGTTCTCGAATGTCTGGAAGTTCTCGAAGTTCTGGAAGGTCTCGAATTTCTGGAAGGTCTCGCAGATCTCGAAGTTCTTGTTGTTCGTATTTCTTCCGAGGTTGTAGAAAATTTCAAGAAGCACTATTACGCAGGCTAAAAAAAAAAAAAAAAAAAATTGTGGTAATGGTGGAAGAGGACACCGGCAATACCAGTTGTACTATTTAGAGCGTAGGTTCAAGACATTTAAAAGAAAGTACCCCAATCGTGGTCAAGGTTGCACGTTGGACACAATGCCTCTGCCCATTTCCAGGGGCGCCGGAACGGAGAAATGATAATTCATATTTGGACCTATACTTTTATTATGACAGAGACCAACAATTAAAGATTAGAACTGCCCGTGTAACACGAAAGCAAAGGGAGCGATCCGCGCAGCGGGTCTTGCCGAAGGCCAAACACCCCTGGCGTAGCCAGGGCTGGCGTAAGCCAGGTGCTTGTCTTTTAAATGTCCACCTCCATTGTCAATACACTGATTCAGACGATTTCGGAAGCTTTGGTCTACTCTCTCTAGCATGGTGAGCAGTATATTGGCTATTTGAGTGCGGATGGCATTCTGTAGGTCTTCCAGGGTCTGTGGACGGGCGTTATAAAACAGGGATTTTTGATAATCCCACAGGTAATAATAAAAGGGGGGTAAATCAGGCGAGCGCGCTGGCCAGTTTAAATCGCCTCTCAGGGAAATCAGCGCGCTCGCCTGATTTAGGCCCCTATGATTATTTCCTGTGGGGTTATCTCAAATCCCTGGTTTATAACGACCGTCCATAGACCCTGGAAGACCTACAGAATGCCATCCGCACTCAAATAGCCAATATACCGCTCACCATGCTAGAGAGAGTAGACCAAAGCTTCCGAAATCGTCTGAATCAGT
>NC_134788.1:26934091-26949091 GCF_046742065.1 Oratosquilla oratoria | reverse complement strand
GAGAGAGAGAGAGAGGAAGGGGGGAGAGAGCAACAGCGAGACAGCGGTAGAAAGAGAAAGAGAGAGGGGGAGAGACATAAATAATTGCGAATGTAGATATATAGGAATGGAACTATATAAAGAGAAATCGAGTGATAAAAGTCTTAAACACTGATAGATAATCGGAGAGATAAAGGTTGATATAACGATGAAGAAATGAATAGAAGAATAAAAATGAGTAGATTGATTTGGAATTCATTCTTTCTTTGAACATGTTTTGTACAGCGCCATCATAGGATAAGGAAGAGGTAGTCGTGAAGCTACTCCAGGTTTAAGTTCATGGCCTATGTGTGCAGGTATGGCGTCTATGCGTAGTCCAAGTTTGTGAGCTGACGAGCAGGGTGGATATACAAACGGCTTTATACACTGATGCCTTAGTGTCTATTCTGAGGCTGTTATTTGAGAAGACTGTCTCTCAGGCGGCCAAAGGCAGTGGAGACCTCCAGATTCTCCCATCGCACAAGCGGACCTGACCTCACCTCTCCCAGTGATTCCTGATGACTACGCAGCAGCCAATCAGGATGATCGCTTCACACGACACCATCCAAACAATTAGAAATAAAATAGTATATAAACATCACACACACACACACACCCAAACAATTAGCCTGAAGATGGTCTCCAGAGAAGACCGAAACGTTGCAACCTCATACGGACAGCTACTCAGCAAACTATCAGTCCAATACCGTAAATTAGCAAGAGAAATTGAAGTTCTTAACAAAAAGATAACTAATGCAGAAACTGCAATATCATTTCTCCTCGTCTGTCAACAGGAAAATATTCTTCCGGGATACACTAATATATATATATATATACATGTAAACACACACACACACACACACACACACACACACACACACACACACACACACACACACACACACACACACACACACACACACACACACACACACACACACACAGGTCACGGGTCGGAGAGAGAGGTTGTGTTAGAGGGGCTCCTGTAAAAACCAGACTTTTTCAACATAATTACCAAGGCCAAATCAGATAACTACGAACAGGAACAAATAGTGTATCCACTGAACTGGGTCAGTGGGAATTAAGTGAAAAAGTGGATGAAGTGTAACAATAATAGAGGAAAATAAGTGTGGAGAAGAACATGGAAGACGACGAACAGGACCGGAGAAGTAAACAGTGCACCAATTGCCCAACTTGTGAGAAGGTGGTCCGTGATGACGATAAAGGATTGGTATGTAATCTGTGTGATATGTGGCATCACGCAAAGTGTGAAAAGATGTCAGATGAAGTATATGAATTTTTAGCAGAAAATGAGGTAAGCACTATTCATTGGTATTGTAGCAAGTGTAATACAGTATTCAGCAAGATGGTTAAGCAGATCACCACAATTTCAAAGAGGCAGGATACTGTGGAAAAACGCATAGATGCCATTGAAATAGCGACTAATGAACAATGGATTGAGGTAAAGGAGGATATGGTAAACATGGAAATGAATATGAAAGCTGAAGTAAAAAAAGAAGTTAGTACAGGCCTGAAAGAAATAAAGAAAGATATAAGCAAGGAAATAAGAGATGATATAGTAGAGATAGTAGAAAATAAAATGCAAACTAGTAAAACTGAATGGTTGAATGAGGTGAAGGGAGCAGCAAAAATTGAAATTAAGGAAGAGATGGATAAGACATATAGGGATGTCCTTAAGGAAAAAGGTGATACGGCTAGACCTGGTGGTAGTGATAAGCAAAACGATCAGAACTTTGTAGAAATGGCAACTAGGAAGGTGCAAAGTAGAATGGATAGAGTCAATAACATTGTACTTCATAGAATGTCTGAAGAAGTGATTCCTGGGATGAATTTAGATATAAGAGAGCAGAAGGTATTGCATGACAAGTTGGTATTTATCGAACTTTGTAAGGAAATGGGAATCACCTGTTATGAAAGTGAGATAGAAGAAATAAGGAGATTGGGAAAGTATGAAGGATTAGATGAAGGCAGAGCGAGACCTATCTTGGTGACTCTGAAAGGAAATATTAAGGAAAGAATTATGAGGAATCTGTATAGGCTAAAAGATTCTAAATCAAGTTACGCAGACATATTTAAGAAAGTAGGGGTAACCCATGATATGACTAAGGAAGAGAGGAAAAGAGATAAGGACCTTAGGGAGGAAGCAGAAAAGAAAAATTCAGAAGAGAAGGACCAGGGAAACTTCTATGTAATCAGAGGGAGGCCGTGGAACAGATACCTATTGAAATTGAGGAAGAAAGAAACCCATATGACGAGGAACACTGGACACACAACACAAGAGGGAAAAGGGCAACAAGTAGGAATGAAACAGAAAGTGGAAGTGACAGAAAACTAAGAGTGTCTTACACAAATATAGATGGATTAATAACAGGATTGAATGAGCTGAATGATTATCTGAAGGAAAAAGAACCGGACATAATGGGAATCGTGGAAACGAAATTAAAAGGTGAACTACCACCCAACAGTGTAGGTAATGATGCATATAATTATTGGATTAGAAACAGAGAGACAAAACAAGGGGGTGGAGTTATGTTCCTGACTAAGAAGGGTATAAATGTGAAGAGTGTTACATATGGAAAGAATCCAGTAGAGATGATTATGATCGAAGTGGAAGATAGAGATAAGAAGAACAGAAAGTTCGTGGTGAATTATGTGCCTCCGAAAACAGCCTCGTGGGAAGAGAGTGAACATAAAAGTATGTTAGAGGACACAAAGATAACATTAAATAAGATAATGGAAGATGGAGGAAGAATAGTTATGATGGGCGACTTTAATTGCTAGGAAGTCTGCTGGGAAGAGATGACAGCAAAGGGTGGAGACGGCTCATGGGGAAACGTTCTACTCGAGATGATTGTTGATCATACAATGACACAGTGGATACAGGAGAACACTAGGTATAGAAATGAAGAAGAACCATCGAGACTGGACCTAATAATCACATCTGAACCTGGAATAGTGGAAAAGATTGAATATAAAACACCAATAAGTAAAAGTGACCATATATTGATTGAACTGGAATTAAATGAGGAAAAATACATGAAAAGAAATGAACAATATAGAAAAGGAAGAATGATGTATGAAAAAACAAACTTTGATAAAATAAGAGAATTCTTTCAAAAAGAAAACTGGGAAGGAATATACAAAGAAGGAACAACAGTGGAAGAGAAATGGAATATTTTGAAGAAAATTTATATAAAAGGAGTGGAAAAGTATGTCCCAAGACAAAAACAAGAAAAAGAATATGTAAAATGCTGGTACAGCAAAAGTTGTGAGGAGTTAAAAGACAAAAGAGATAAAGCTTGGACTAAGTGGAGAAAGGACAAAAGACCTGAAAAGTGGAAAATATATACTTGTTATAGAAATGAATATGTACAAGCATGCAGAGAGGAAAAGAGAAAATATGAGAAAGATATCATAGAAAAGTGTAAAGATCAACCAAAACTATTTTACAGATTTGTAAACAACAAATTGAAAAACAGACAAGATTTGGAAAAATTAAGGCAAGGAGGAGTTGAATATACAGAGGAATTAGAAATGGCAGAAATTATGAACAAACATTTTAAATCAGTGTTTACAAGAGAGAACATACAACCTGAAGAGATCGAATGGAAAGAGAAAGTTCCCCCCATGAAAGAAATAGAAGTAACAAAGAATGAAATATTGAAACACTTGAGTAATCTAGATGTTAGAAAATCGCATGGACCAGATGAAATAGCAAACTGGATTTTGAAAGAATGCAGGAAAGAACTGGCAGACAAAATACATAGCATAATAAACAGTTCCTTGAAAGAAGGAAAAGTCCCAGAAGATTGGAAAAGAGCAAATATAGTACCTATATATAAAGGGGGAAATAAGGAAGACCCTACCAACTATAGACCAGTCTCTCTAACAAGTACAATAGCAAAAATTTGTGAAAGAATTGTCAAAAGTAGATGGGTAAAATATTTAGAAAAAAACAACGTGCTAAATACAAGGCAATTTGGATTCAGACAAGGACGATCATGCGTTACCAATTTGATATGTTTCTATTCAAGGCTAATAGACATAATACAAGAAAGAGATGGATGGGCTGATTGTGCATTTCTGGACTTGAAAAAGGCTTTTGACAAAGTACCACACAAAAAGTTGCTTAAGAAATTAGAAACTGAAGGAGGAATACAGGGCAAACTGCTTAAATGGATGGAAAACTTTTTGCAAGGAAGAAAAATGAGAGTGGTGATAAGAGATAAACACTCAGAATGGGATGAAGTAATAAGCGGTGTCCCACAAGGAACAGTTCTGGCCCCAATAATGTTTGCTATATATATTAATGATATGGATGAAGGAATTAAAAGTTATATGAGCTTCTTTGCAGATGATGCAAAACTGTTGAAAAAAGTGAAAACGGATGAAGATTGTGAGTCACTACAGAATGATCTGAACAAAGTACAGGAATGGAGTAGGAAGTGGGAGATGGAGTTCAACACTAAAAAGTGTAGTATAATGGAATTTGGAAAAAGCAAAAACAGAATAATAGGATCATATAAATTGGGAGAAGAAGGAATAAAAAAAGTAGAGAATGAGAAGGACCTGGGAGTCATTGTTATGAATAATATGTCACCTGAAAAACATATAAATAAGATTTTTGGAGAAACTTATAATTTGATAAGAACAATCAAAGTGGCATTTGCATACCTGTATGAAGAAATGGTGAAGAAAATTCTAACCACTCTGATAAGACCAAAATTGGAATATGCAGCAACGGTATGGTCACCAAGTACAAAAAAATGTATATAAAAACTTGAAAGAATACAAAGAGCAATTACAAAATTGGCACCAACACTCTCAAAACTATCATATGAAGAGAGACTAGCAAAACTTGAACTACAGACATTAGAGCAAAGAAGAGAGAGAGGAGATTTGATAGCTATTTACAGAATCATGAAAGGCATAGAAGTTCTTGATAGAGAGAATCTGATAAAATGGGATGATGGAAACACAAGAGGACACGGAAGGAAAATCAAGAAGGACAGCTATAGAAGAGATCTGAAAAAGAACAGCTTTCCTCACAGAGTAATAGACAGTTGGAACAAGTTGGATGAAAAAATAGTGTGTGCAAGAACAATACATGAATTTAAAAATAGTTTAGATAAAATGAGATATGGAGACGGGACCCCACGAGCGTAGCTCTCCTTCCCGTGAAATACAACTAGGTAAATACACACGCACACGCACGCATGCACGCACGCACACACACACGCACGCATGCACGCACGCATATATTTATATATATATATATATTTATATATATATATATATATATATATATACATACATGTATATATAGTTATGAAATATATGTATATATATATATATATTTGCATATATATATACATATATATATATATATACATATATATATACATATATATATATACATATATATATGTATATATATATATATATATATACATATACATATATATATGTATATATATACATATGTATAGATATATATATATATATATATATATATATATATATATATATATATATATACTAGACAACTTGTGACCCGTTGGGTCAATTGAAATCTTAAATGGCTCCTCTTTGTAAAGCAGGTTACTATTAGCTTAAGCCTTACCAGTTGTGTGCTGTCCTCGTGCTCTCTCGAAGGAAAGTATACTGGATACAGGTGTTCTCAAGAAATTGAATAAGGAGAGCCTCCTTAATTATGCTTATGTTATGTCACGTCCCGTCATCTCACTCCCAATCCCACTCCCACACATTATCACTATCAATCATGGAGTCCCATGGGACTTGAGCGAGTAGCAATGTTTTTAAATATAAACTTTATGATACATACACTATGTCACTATCACTGTATAGTATAAATCACGGAAAATAAGTTTCTATATCAAATTGAGTATAATTTAAAGCTCTTACCTTTATTCAGAAGATAAAGGCACTGACTTGATTGGTTATAAGAAGTGAAATGCAGAGGATTGTGACGTCATGTCGTCGTTGCTTGGAAAATTGCGCATTATGTGATTTATACGGTTCGTAATGTTTTCAGAAATTCATTATGCCTCATAGATGCTAATTCAGGAGTAGAATATACGTTTAGATAGTGAATATGAATTTTTTAGATATCGATGTTCAGAATATATGTAATCGGAAAATTGTGACGTCATGTCGTTGCTTGGAACACTACGTAATATTCTAATTTATTCATTATGCCTCAGATGCTAATTCAGGAGTTGGCTATACTTGTAAATAATGAATATGAAATTTTTTAATGTCAATGGTCAGAAAATATGTAATCGGAAAATTGGAAATTAAAAAATTGGAAAATTGGAAAATTAACAGTCGTGACGTCACGCGGTCAGAGCTGGGGTTCCTGAGGACCCACAGAGCTAATGTATATTTTTATCTTTAAAGATTTTCCTCAAACGAACACTGTATCTAAGTAATTTTATTCAGCTGAGGGAAAAATCAATATCCCTGTGTGGAACAATATAAGATTACCATATTACCATTACCGTTCCTGATGCCAATACCATACTAATAATGGAGACGTATTACGAGGAATTTACGATTCTCGCTCTCTTACGAACAGGCACGATGTATTAGATCATTATTCCTTCTTTCAACTTTCTGTACACTTTATGTAGGCTTTCTGTGCACTTTCTGTAAACTTTCTGTGCACTTTCTGTACACTTTCTGTACACTTTCTGTAAACTTTCTATACACTTTCTGTCAATGACCAAAATAGCTCCTATGTACCATACTTGGTATTTAATTCTTTGGCATTTTTGGCTGCCAATTTCTATCCCTGAGTTCCTGAATGTCCATCAGGAGGTATCTCAGTCGGCTGCTGGCCAGTTTCTGATCGATAATTTCTTTAATGGATGAATATATTTTTTGGACTTCTTGGGTAGCGATGAGTGAAGTCCGGGCCACTTCGTCCATCTTCTTACCCATTCCCTGGAGGAGGGCACAGACTGCCTCCAGGGAGATTTCGTCCTTTCTTCTAAGGAGGACCTGTATGCAGTATACTACTCTCCTCGTTAGGACGAGGTTTTCGAGGCATAAGCTCCCAATGAAGACACAGAGGGCTACATATCTCTTTCTGCAGGCAATGTTCTTGAGCTCTGCTTCGGCCATTTCTTCGCGTGGCAGGTTGTCTAAGGAGCTTTCTTTGTCTTCCCCTTTTTCGAATGAACTCTGGCACTAGCTCAACAAGCCGGCTTTGAAGACCTCTCTTTGGTCTCTGCCCAAACTTTCTGCCAATACCTTGGACAGTTGTGCGTAGGTTTGTGAGTAGAATTGCTGTTTTGTTGCCAAGTCAACGATAATTCCGGCTGCCATTCCAACCGCGCCCGGGTGCTCGGATAGGAAGGTCTATATTTGCTCGGAAATCTTCTTAAAATTCTTCGCCGACAGCTTATTCATAAGTGACTTAAAAGCCCCAATATCCGTGGCCTATTTGTCCACATGGACCGGCCTGTCTTTGGATGGGGATGAGGCCGTCTACTCCACCCTTATGTGCCAGTTGGGCGGAGTAGGTAAAACACGGCAAGTAGTCACTGGAGTTCTGCCCAACTCATTCTTCTGTTCTTGAGGCCTGGAGACACCAGAGGGTTTAGTGCTTTCTGAGTGCCTGTTTTGGGTTGGGGAATTAGCCGTCTATCGCAGCCTGTTGCTGTGACAGTCGGCTAGGATAGGTGCGTTCATTTTTTCTTGAGTTTTGGAGACGTTCGAAGGCTTGGTACTGCGTAGCTGCCTTGTGTCTCTTTGATTCCTTTGGTTTTTTGGGATCATTTGGTCCTGTTTTGCCTTCTTGCACCAAACGGCCTCTTTCCATGTGTCTTTTTCTTTGTGGGACTACAGTTTTAACCGTCTCTTTCTTATTCTTTGTCTTCTTTGCTACTACAGTCCATTCACCTTCCTGTTCATTCACAGCTTCATTATTCATTGTTTTTGCCTCTTTTATATTCTATTTACTTTCATTATATTTTGTTCTCTCGCAAACCAGTCTTTTATCGAGTATTGCCTCGTTGACAATTTTCATTTTCTAATTATCTTTTCTAATATCAGTTTCACTAATATTTTCAGTTTCCAATTCACTTTTAGCTTTCTCATCGTCCCTTGCTTTCTTTTGAATAGTACAGGTAGCTTCTCTTTCCTTTTCAAGACTTTCGACACTTTTGATATCACTTTCAATGATAATTTCTTTATCTTTCTTTTCAACTTCCTTTCTCTCACTTGTATCAACATCTTTCACTTTCCTTTTATCAGGGGATTCTGTTATATTTTCAAGACTTTCGATAATTTGCTTATCACTTTCAATGTCTATTTCCTTGTTTTTCTTTTCTCTTTCTTTTCTCTAACTTGCCTTCCTTTCACTAACATATTCCTTCTCTTTCTCAGGCACGATCCCTTTACCTTGACTCGATGCTTTTCCCTACTCCTTCCTGCCTAAGAGAAATTCGGCCAAGTCTTGGGGCACTGGAGTCGCCTTTATGGCACAAGACCAAATTTTATACTTAAGGACTCGTACATAAACATGGCCATCTTGACCCTCAACGAATTCGGTCTTACTAATAAATTTTTCTGCTGGCCCGCAGTCGCCGAAAGGAAGCTCGACCTTGGGGACTTTCACTCTGAACATAGTAAACTTCCCCACACTTATCTTAGAGACTTGCGCCCCTCAGCGAGCGTAACTTCACTAAATCGGAGAACTGAGATGAACTTCCCGCAGAGTCTTTCTCAAGACCTGGAAAAGACTCTCTCTCCCACCCATCCCTTCCCCAACCAAAGCTGATCAGTAACATCCTTTGATGTAGGTTGGTCGAAGCATATGAAAAAGAATTAAATCATGTTAAAATTATTATTATCATCATTATTATCATTATTATTATTATTATTATTATTATTATTATTATTATTATTATTATTATTACTATTATCATTATCATTATTATTATTATCATTGTTGTTATTATTATTATTGTTGTTGTTGTTATTATTATTATTGTTATTATTATTTGTATAGACACGGTAAAGGAAACATGGACTGGAGGTGAAGCTTTATTCCTGACGTTTCGTCTAACGACTTTCTCAAAGGAATGAGCATACTAGAAACATACAGAGATTATAAACCCGCCTTATGGCTCAAGGGGGTGTGCGAACGTATAGCGCTGCGTCCTGATTGGCCCGCTGAGACAGCCAATCACGAAGCGCTATATTCGCTGAAGATTTGGCCCAGGTGAAGCTCCCAGCCTTATTGTTGATATTCGGACGAGTGGTGATGTACGCAGCTTCTATAGATTTTCTGATCTTCTTATCCATACCTTCGTGTAGAATCTCGGCTCGGTTCCATTGTGGGAGGTGCCCAGAATCGTCAACATGCACCACCACTGTATGTTTCTAGTATGCTCATTCCTTTGAGAAAGTCGTTAGACGAAACGTCAGGAATAAAGCTTCACCTCCAGTCCATGTTTCCTTTACCATTATTATTGTTGTTGTTGTTGTTGTTGTTGTTGTTGTTGTTATTGTTGTTATTGTTGTTATTATTATTATTATTATTATTATTATTATTATTATTATTATTATTATTATTATTATTATTATTATTATTATTATTATTATTATTATTATTATTATTATTATTATTATTATTATTATTATTATTATTATTATTATTATTATTATTATTATTATTATTATTATTATTATTATTATTATTATTATTATTATTATTATTATTATTATTATTATTATTATTATTATTATTATTATTATTATTATTATTATTATTATTATTATTATTATTATTATTATTATTATTGTTATTATTATTATTATTATTTATTATTATTATTATAATTATTATTATTATTATTATTATTATTATTATTATTATTATTATTATTATTATTATTATTATTATTATTACTATTATTATTATCATTATTATTATTATTATAATTATCATAATTATTATTACTATTATTATTGTTATTATTTCTACATCATCATCATCATTATCATGATCATCATCATCATCATCATCATCATCATCATCATCATCATCATCATCATCATCATCATCATCATCATCATCATCATCATCATCATGATTATTATTATTATTATTATTATTATTATTATTATTATTATTATTATTATTATTATTATTATTATTATTATTATTATTATTATTATTATTATTATTATTATTATTATTGTTATTGTTATTGTTATTATTATTATTATTATTATTATTATTATTATTATTATTATTATTATTATTATTATTATTATTATTATTATTATTATTATTATTATTATTATTATTATTATTATTATTATCATTATCACTACCATTATCATTATCATTTTCATTATCATTATTATTATCATTATCATTATCATTATCATTATCATTATCATTATCATTATCATTATCATTATTATTATTACTAGTGTGTACGCCCGTTAAAAATAACGGAATTTGATATCATACGTTTGAATGTCATATAATGGTATAGATTAAATTTACGATCATTAAGTGCCGAAAATATAAGAAAATTTAGTTATCAACACAAAAATGTTTATTCCAGTAAAAAACAAAGCAAATATGTACAAAAAATATACACAAAGCATTAAATGAACACAAAACCCTTTATTGCAAAAGTCCTTGCAAAACAATATTACCGCGATCTATGGCATATGGAAGAAAAGTACAGAAAATACAACTGCTAAAATTGGTAGGTCCTGTTTTCATCAGGCGTTTCATTGTCTTTCTTGCTTGTTTCTTTCACTCTTCTCTTCTTTGATACTCCTCATTTTATCATACTTATAAATATCTATATCAATGATATTCATCTTGCTGTTTTCATATCACTATTTACAAAGGAATCCTTATTTCTTCTCGCATGCCATAGAAAACGAATCTCAAGCATTGATGACGTCATGTCGCTTCTCTCTGACCACAAGATGCCGCGCTGGACAATTACAGTAGCAGGTACGTTCAGCCTCAACACAAATCGATTGATCTTTTGTCAAGCATTGAAGGTGTATTTTTGCTTCTGTATCATTTAACAGACTTAATATTAACATTATATCATTTCAATGTACAGTATTATGGGCTATAACATAAAGTCACAAAAACACGGGCTGATTACCTTTCGTTGAAGTCTACAATATCGATATGAAATATATATCGTACTATTATGCTATTATGACGCCTTAGAGGACATTGCAAATCTCAGATCTTATAAGAGGCCACGTTCAAATTCAAGATGGGTACTTAGCTTAGAATTAATGTACATACCATGGGCTACAGCTGTATAAGTTTTCTTGCTTTTTGTCACAAGTTGCACAATTCTGATCAATTGTGGCCTTTAACCGCTGAACTATGTAATGGACACTTGCGACGATGCTCCAAACAGGCATCGTCTCTTCAGGGAAAGAGACGTAGATTAGCTAGATGACTTCGATGTCTGTCTGTCCGTCTGTCGAACTCCGAGGTCTTATTGTTGAGGAAAATACAACAGGAGGCGATTAGTAGCTGCGACCGAAACCGTCACCTTTGTTCTGTGAGACTATACGGGCACATCTGGGGATTGGAGGGAAGTGTGGGTTTCGAACACACAACTAAGCGAATGCGAGACCAGCACGCTTCCGATTACGCCACCAACGCGTATTGAGAACTCGTTAACCAATTAATATATGGCGAATAGAATCATCTGGCGACAAGGCTAACCCAGTAAGCTGTTTTTCTTGTTTTGAATATCATGTTTGACTTAATGATTGATAAAAAAGGAATAAAAACGAAAAGAAAAAGAAGAAGAAAGCAATTATCTAAAGAAAAATAAAAGAAATAGGTGTAATAAAGATAATAAAAGATAAAGAAAGAAAAGAAAATATAGGAAAGGAAAAGAAAAGACAAGAAAAAAGAAAAGAAAAGGAAGAAGAGGAAGAAAAATGGAAACTAAAAGGAACACAACAAAAATAAATGAATAAATACTGCAACACCTTAGTGAATTCTCACAAGGTCGTTGCTCCTAGGCCTACACGTGTTTGTGCAAATGCAAAAATTTCTCTCCTATTCACGATGGAAACATAGATGGGTTTGACTATATTTTCCTTTTTGAGTCTGAAGTCTTGCATCGGAGGTCTTCGAAGGTTCATGAGATCTAAAAGTCTTTCCACCATCGTCTTTAAGAAATGTTAGTGACCTCTCCAAGTGTCAGTGACTCCCAGACATACAGTACAAAGGTGGTGGGTTCCTTAGCAGCTTAGGATCTCCTAACTGAGATATCTTCTACCCTCTAATGTTAAGTGTTATATTATCATTTTTTTCTATCTTATTTTATTTATTTATTTATTCATTTATTTATCAATTTTTGTCTATTTATTCATTTATTTACCTATTTATTCATTTATCTATTTTTGTTATTGTATCTATTTTATTAATTTTATTTATTTCATCTCTTTTGTTTATTTTGTTTGTTCTATTTATTTTATTTATTTTATTTATTCTAGTTATTTTAGTAAAGGGGGGGGAGCAGATTCTAAGTAATACACGTGGAGTTAAAAACGAGAGCATTGTTGTAGTTGTTCAGGTTTTTCTTCGTATTCTCGATTTTCCTGAGAAGAGATTTTCCACTGACTGGGTGAATTGAAACTAGGTTTCTATATTCTTCCATTTGATCTTATTTGACATCGACGTTTCGTCTTAAACAAGACATTATCAAGATATAACTGAAATAACAAAAATTACATGGTAACAGTAAAGGTACTAGACAATATCAAGATATAACTGAAATAACAAAAATTACATGGTAACAGTAAAGGTAGTATACAATATCAAGATACAACTGAAATAAAAAAAAATTACATGGTAACAGGAATAATAAAGGTGACAAATTTGTAAAAATAAATACCAAGACTTTACATACAGGTATTTAAAGAGAGGAAGAAGGGTGTGACAATCCGGAGATGACAGAAGTATATATACCTAAGATCAGGTCAGACGAAGGGGGGCGGGGAGGGACAGACAATAAGGACCTCAGAGGTCAAGGGTGAGGGGGGGTTGTGGGGGGGGGGTTTTGGGGGGTGCGGTCACCGAGGGTGGGGGAGGAGGTGGAGGTGAAGGGAGAGAGAGAGAAGGGGTAGAGGGAGAGGGGGGATTTTTATTTCTAAATAATGGGATAGAAGAGATTACATTGCATTGAATGTTAATAACCAGAGTTTTGTCCTTAATGTGGAAGGCTTCGAGTAGTTGTAGTCTCCTAGGGTCATTGCTCGATCCAATAATTTTGGTGTTGTTGATCAAATCATCTCTCCTGAGTGCAGCGTTATGGGAACTCCTATGGTGTTCTTTGATTGCTCCCTCTTGTAGGTGGAAAGTTAGGCGACGGCTGACTTTACATCTAGTAAAACCAATGTAGGAATGGGGGAGGAAATTACAATTTCCTGTAGAACATTGATATTGGTATACTACATTAGTTTTAGATGTGAAGTCTGATCGCTTTGACAAATTGTTTGTCATGATCAGGGAGGAAGTTTTGGGTTTTTATAATAGATGAGAACTCTGATTTTGTTGTTCTCATTTGTAGGAAGGCAATTTTTATGAATGATGTCTCTGATGACTTTTTCATCTTTCTTATAATTACTAGTGAAGGTGTTTCTGTAGTAAACGTTAATGAAGTTATGCTTTTGTGGTTCTTTGATTGTGAAATGGGATTCTAGCGAATAACCTCTGGGGCCCCCTACTGCTCCGAGAACCCCGGGGACCCAGGGGCACGGAGTGACGAGTTATACCACTCGACATTCGGTTGCTGGAGTAACTTTGGTAGACTCAGGGGTACCACGTGATGGTAAAACTCCAGTATTTAGAGGACAGAGGCTTGGTCTTAAAGATAGCCTAAAAATAACAATTGTACACCCAAAAGTTGTTTAAGCCTATATATACATATACAGGCATATATATATATATATATATATATATATATATATATATATATACATATATATATATATATACATATAATTAAATGTGCACTTAAAAGTTCCTTAAGCCTATATATACATATACAGGGATATATATATATATATGTATATATATATATATGTATATATATATGTATATATATATATATATGTATATATATATATATACATATATATATATATATATATATATATATATATATACATATATACTTAAATGTACACTTAAAAGTTCCTTAAGCCTATATACATATATACAGGGTGGGGCGCGGAAACTTCCCGATTTGGAGATTGAATTATAAAGAGTTTACACTTCACAATTCTTTATTCTACTTTTATGTCTGTCACACAACATGGGAGATTTACTTTTACACAGTTCTAAAAACAATATCTATTACTAAAAATCTGTGACCCGATCGGTTTTCCCAATCCGTCAAAACCCGGCAGAATGCGGACACGCTGACCCCTGTCCGAGAGTAAAGGTCTATTCGATTTTTTTTTTGGCAGGGCCCGACGTGATATCAAGGGCACGTGTACATTCAACCTGTGAAAGATGCCTGAAACTTCAGCAGTAATGAAACGAAGAAACCGCCATTTTTGGAAAATGGTTACAGAAACGAAAAAAAAAAAAATAATAATAATAACAAAACAGCACCTGTCGAAAATCAAAAAGCAAGTTGTGTTTTTAAAACGAGAACATGCCGCTAAATTTCCAACGTTATATCAAACTTGCAAGGATTTCTCCATCAAGGAATCAATAAAGTCGTAAAAGTCGTAAATTTTTGTTGTCTAATAAATAAAACCGGTTTCGTGTCTGTCTGTCTGTCAGACTTTTTTCTCGATTCGATCGATCGACTAATTTCGATTTCGACGACTCAACCTTGAGCCGTGGACGATGATTGTTAGGCCATGGACGCTCATCGTTGAGTCATGGACGATCATCGTTGAGCCATGAAC
>NC_134788.1:26921591-26929091 GCF_046742065.1 Oratosquilla oratoria | reverse complement strand
TGATCTCTCGTTGACGTCGGCAGGCGGGTGTACACCGCCCGTCTGCCCCCCCTCGCTCCGCCCCTTGATCAGCTCTAAAAGGACTTCAAACCCAAAACCTGGGGATAATCAGGGTACGCTCGCCCCACCTGTGGCTTATCAGGTTCGCCCTCTACACGCGGAAAGTGAAATCAACTCACTTCTCGTAAGATACACACATACACCTCTCACGAACAGAGCCACAAATCACGCACAAACATATACACTTACTTTTTCTTCGACTAAAATTCGCTTCCTTTCTAACTTTCTCTTCTACTACATCTTCTCATTTCAGTTTACTTCCCACTAAAGATTTTTCCGTTTTTCCACCTTTCTCTACTACTACGCCTCCTACCATTTTCCGAACTTTCGTTGGTGATCCTAACCCCGTTAGTAATCCTAACCTCCGGCGTCAGGCGCTTCCCTCCAAGCTCCTGGTCCAGTCCTCCTAAGCCATGACAACAATCTAGCCCCTAATCGCTCGCAATTCGCCCGGTGGCAATAGCCCTCTTTTATACACTACTATCTTTTCATTTTCTAACAGACATTCTTCCCCTCCCACAAAACCCGATCCCGCGCAAGCGAGGTGGTCTTTTCTTGGAATCCAGAATCCAGAATTCTCTGTCCAGCTCTCTCAACAAGCTCCAAGTATCATCGCCGGCCGGTGGTGACTGGGAGATACATCTCCTAGCTGCCGCCGGTCTGGCATGGCCGACCTCTACGCTGACGTCGGCAGGCGGGTTTACACCAAGACAAACACACACACACATTTCCCAAGTCACGTAATTCTCTGTTTTCAGAGTAGTGCTTGGAAGAAAAGAGGCACATGCACACTTTCTCGCTAGCAAAGCAGAGGCCCAATCGTCTCTCTCAGTACGCCCAATCTGACCGCGGGCTGGTTGACGGAGAGACTTGGGACACCTTTCTGTCCGACCGGCCCGCAACCAAACGCTGGCCTCTCGCTGACGCTGGTGAGCGAGTTTACACTTCTGACATTTACACACAATTCCCAATCGCGTAATTCTCTGTTTTCAGAGTTGTGATTGGAAGGAAAGAGACCATACAACACCCGCCCGTCTGCCCCTCCCTCGCATCGCCACTGAATCTACTCTTCCGAATTCCAAACCCAGTCTGGGGATAAACAGACAACGCTCGCCCCACCTGTGGCTCATCAGGTTCGCGCTCGCCAGCGGTGGCGGCGAGGAGTTATCTCCTTGCCGCTCCCGTTCTGGTCACTGATCTCTCGTTGACGTCGGCAGGCGGGTGTACACCGCCCGTCTGCCCCCCCTCGCTCCGCCCCTTGATCAACTCTAAAAGGACTTCAAACCCAAAACCTGGGGATAATCAGGGTACGCTCGCCCCACCTGTGGCTTATCAGGTTCGCCCTCTACACGCGGAAAGTGAAATCAACTCACTTCTCGTAAGATACACACATACACCTCTCACGAACAGAGCCACAAATCACGCACAAACATATACACTTACTTTTTCTTCGACTAAAATTCGCTTCCTTTCTAACTTTCTCTTCTACTACATCTTCTCATTTCAGTTTACCTCCCACTAAAGATTTTTCCGTTTTTCCACCTTTCTCTACTACTACGCCTCCTACCATTTTCCAAACTTTCGTTGGTGATCCTAACCCCGTTAGTAATCCTAACCTCCTAACCTCCGGCGTCAGGCGCTTCCCTCCAAGCTCCTGGTCCAGTCCTCCTAAGCCATGACAACAATCTAGCCCCTAATCGCTCGCAATTCGCCCGGTGGCAATAGCCCTCTTTTATACACTACTATCTTTTCATTTTCTAACAGACATTCTTCCCCTCCCACAAAACCCGATCCCGCGCAAGCGAGGTGGTCTTTTCTTGGAATCCGGAATCCAGAATCCATAACCTAAAGATGACCTATGTAGGTCGAAAGCTTGTTTTAATAAAGTGTTCTTCATCTACAAGAACTTTATATGTCTTTCGGACAACTTTTATGGGAGCTACCCATTGCTCACCATTCCATCATCAGAGATGTAGAACTTCTCAGCAAAAAAGTCGTGAACGCAGAAGCTGCTGTGAACTTATATATGTATATATATTATATGTATATATATATATATATATATATATATATATATATATATATATATTCGTGAAGTAAGGAAGCAGGTTTTCTTTGATGCATGTAGAATTAAATACGACAGCATTCTGACAATTGTTAAACTTTTTCTTAATGTTTTCTATTTGTCTTATCAACTTTTTTCCAGTTGTAGGGTGAGCTGATACAAGTTCTCCAAAGTTTTCCATTTAATATTCTCGAGCTTTCGTCTTCAAAGAGACATCATCAGGATTGACATAATTTCTGCAATAATGAATACAAATGTTGGTACATATAAGTTACAAAATACATTACAAAAATACAAATACAAATAAACAGGTAGAACAAAAGATATATAACAAGAGTTATTACTTACGTCTATAAGGAAAGTACAAATGATAGAGAGAGAGAAAGGTTTAAATACATAAACTGCTATCCGAGTTCCCATTACGGAGTCTGGCGGATCGTCTGAGTGGTGGGGGAGTGGGGGGTAGGAGGGGAGGGGGAGTGGGGGGTAGGAGGGGAGGGGGAGGGGGAGAGGGGACATCAATGTAGCGATGTCTCAGGTTAGCGCTACTGTACAGTTTAATGCTGGACGTCATGTCCGACTGGATATTTATAGTGGGGGCAGAGTCCCTGATGTGGAATGCCTCCAAGAGTTTCAACCTTCTAGGGTCCTCACTGTACGCAATAATTTTGGTACATTGAACTAAGGTGTCTCTGTCAATATTTCTATTGTGATATTTTGAATAATGGTCCTTGATCGCTCCGTCCTGTTGGTGAAAGGTTAGTCTTCGGCTGAGAGTACATCTGGTGTGCCCGACGTATGTGGTATCGCGAGACGTGCAATTCTCGGCTGGACATTTGAATGAATACACCACGTTGGCTTTAGATGTAAAGTCAGCTCGACTATTACAGTTGTTTTTCATCACCATTGAACAGGTTCTAGGGTTACGATAGTATATAAGGACTCGGATCTCATGGTTCTCTTTAGTGGGGTGACAATTTTTCTTAATTATGTCCTTGATTGCTTTTTCATCCTTTTTGTAGGCATCACTGAAGTCAAGAAAACAGAACTAGCTAACCTCTACTCGGAACTAGACCTGTGTCTTCAGCAGTATGAAGACCTCGCAATGGATCCTGACCTGAAGCTTAGAACTTTACACTCACTTGAAATTGCCATTAATAGTAATTTTCAGGTTGGTAGAACGAGAATTATGAAGAAGTTGTCGCGACTATATGGTGGTACTTTAGCTATCCCTGTAACTTCAGACAGCTTCATCAACTTGTCAAGTGAAACGCTGACGGACGACCAGAAAGAGTTCCTTAATTTAGGTATCAACTGTCATCAGATGCCTAAATTCAACCGGACCAACAAGAAGGTTGAAATTGCGATCCTCTTTGAAGACCTGTGCCTACTAGAGAAAGAAGGTAAAATCTCCATCAACCCAGATCTTCAAGAAAATCTACAGAACGAGTGCACCAAAACTCGGCACCACCATTCTAGCCAGCTTCTTTCACCCCGTTTAAAAGAAGCCGCTAAACAGTTACGGGAAAACAAGCGTATTGTGATTAGAAAAGCGGACAAGTCGTCTTGTTTTGTGATCTTAGACAGGGAAGACTACATCAGAAAATGTAATACCATCTTACAAGACCATTCTAAGTTTAAACTAATTACTCGTAACCCTGTAGACAGTGTTAAAAAGAAATTGAACAAATTAATTTCGGGAGTCAATGCTCAAGTTGGTGGTTTTAAATTTGATAAAATTACAGGAGATTTTAACCCCGGTTATTTTTACGGTAACGTAAAAACCCATAAATTGTCACACCCACTTAGACCCATCATTTCCCAGATTCCAACCCCTACCTACAATGTGGCCAAGAAATTACATAATGTGATTTCCCCCTACATCCCAAATCCTTATTCCCTCCGCTCATCTGACGAGTTCATTGATATCTTGAGACTTAACAAACCTGAAGGCTTTATAGCTTCGCTGGATGCGGAAAATTTATTCACTAATATTCCCCTCATTAGAACTATTAACATCATTCTCCAGTATGTGTACCAACACCCTGTACTCCCACCACCCCCTATTCCCATGGAAACCATGAAAGAAATGTTAACTATTTGTACAACTGAGGCCCCGTTCAGATGCCCCGAAGGTAAACTGTATGTACAGACCGATGGGATTGCAATGGGCTCGCCCTTGGGCGTTTTATTTGCTCAGTCCTTCATGTCACATGTGGAGGAAACAACATTTCTCGCGAGTGAACTTAAACCCAAAATATACTGTAGATATATTGACGATATTTTCGTATGTACATTCTCCAGAGAGCACCTGGAACAATTAAGACTGCGTCTACAGGACATTTCGGGTTTGAATTTCACAGTAGAAATGAACACAAATGGTAAACTTCCTTTTCTTGATGTCCTGGTTGATTCCACCTCTACTAATTTTATTACCAGTGTTTACCGTAAACCCACCAACTTTGATAAATGTATGAACGGTAACAGCGAATGCAGTGATAGTTATAAGAAAGGTGTTATTAGAGCATACGTCAGAAGAGCTATAAAAGTATGTTCGTCCTGGGAAGCACTACATGCAGAACTCCAGCATGTACGACAAATGCTCACCAATAATGGTTATGCTAACTGTGATTTTGACCGCATAACCAATAAATTACTGTGTGAACTTGGGTCCAACCAAAGCGCCAATAAGCCTAATTTTATTAACGTTTTTTATCGTAACACCTTCAGTGATGCCTACAAAAAGGATGAAAAAGCAATCAAGGACATAATTAAGAAAAATTGTCACCCCACTAAAGAGAACCATGAGATCCGAGTCCTTATATACTATCGTAACCCTAGAACCTGTTCAATGGTGATGAAAAACAACTGTAATAGTCGAGCTGACTTTACATCTAAAGCCAACGTGGTGTATTCATTCAAATGTCCAGCCGAGAATTGCACGTCTCGCGATACCACATACGTCGGGCACACCAGATGTACTCTCAGCCGAAGACTAACCTTTCACCAACAGGACGGAGCGATCAAGGACCATTATTCAAAATATCACAATAGAAATATTGACAGAGACACCTTAGTTCAATGTACCAAAATTATTGCGTACAGTGAGGACCCTAGAAGGTTGAAACTCTTGGAGGCATTCCACATCAGGGACTCTGCCCCCACTATAAATATCCAGTCGGACATGACGTCCAGCATTAAACTGTACAGTAGCGCTAACCTGAGACATCGCTACATTGATGTCCCCTCTCCCCCTCCCCCTCCCCTCCTACCCACCCCCTCCCCTCCTACCCACCACTCCCCCACCACTCAGACGATCAGCCAGACTCCGTAATGGGAACTCGGATAGCAGTTTATGTATTTAAACCTTTCTCTCTCTCTATCATTTGTACTTTCCTTATAGACGTAAGTAATAACTCTTGTTATATATCTTTTGTTCTACCTGTTTATTTGTATTTGTATTTTTGTAATGTATTTTGTAACTTATATGTACCAACATTTGTATTCATTATTGCAGAAATTATGTCAATCCTGATGATGTCTCTTTGAAGACGAAAGCTCGAGAATATTAAATGGAAAACTTTGGAGAACTTGTATCAGCTCACCCTACAACTGGAAAAAAGTTGATAAGACAAATAGAAAACATTAAGAAAAAGTTTAACAATTGTCAGAATGCTGTCGTATTTAATTCTACATGCATATATATATATATATATATATATATATACTAGACCACCTGTGACCCGTTGGGTCAAATAAAATCATAAACGGCTCCTCTTTTCAAAGCAGGTTACTATTAGCTTAAGACTTACCAGTTGTGTGCGGTCCTCGTGCTCTCTCGAAGGAAAGTAAACTGGATAAACTTCCAATCCCACTCCCACTCATTATCATTATCAATCAGGAAGTCCCATGGGACTTGAGCGAGTAGCAATGCTTTTATATATAAACTTTATGATAGATATACTATGTCACTATCACCGTATAGTATAAATCACGGAAAATAAGTTTCTATATCAAATTGAGTATAATTTAGAGCTCTTACTTCTATTCAGTAGACGAAGGCAGTGACTATATCAGTTATAAGAAGTGAAATGCAGAAGATTGTGACGTCATGTCGTTGTTTGGACAAGTACGCATTATATGATTCATACGGTTCGTAATATTTTATTAAACTCATTATGCCTCATAGACGCTAATTCAGGAGTTGAATATACTTTTAGATAGCAAATATGAAAATTTTAGATATCAATGGTCAGAAAATATGTAATCGGAAAATTGTGACGTCATGTCGTTGCTTGGAACACTACATAATATTCTAATATACCCATTATGCCTCATAGATGCTAATTCAGGAGTTGCCTATACTTTTAAATAATGAATGTGAAGATTCTAAATATTAATGGTCAGAAAATATGTAATCGGAAAATTGGAAATTAAAAAAATGGCAAATTGGAAAATCAACAGTCGTGACGTCACGCGCTCAGAGCTGGGGTTCCTTAGGACCCACAGAGCTGATGCATATTCATATCTTTAAGGATTTTCCTCCAACGAACACTGTCCTTAAGTGATTTTATTCAGCTGAGGGAAAAATCCATATCATAAGATTACTGTTCTTAATGCCAATACCATACCAATGATAGAGACGTATTACGAAAAATGTACGATTTTCGCTTTTCTTATGAACAGGCACGATATATTAGACCATTATTCCTTTTTCAACTCTCTGTACACTTTCTGTAGACTTTCTGTGCACTCTCTGTAAACTTTCTGTACATTTTCTGTACACTTTCTGTAAACTTTCTTTACACTTTCTATCATTGACCCAAATCGCTCCTATGTACCATAATTGGTATTTAATTCTTTGGCATTTTTGGCTGCCAATTTCTATATCTGAGTTCCTGAATATCTATCAGGAGGTATCTTAGTCGGCTGCAGGTCATTTTCTGATCGACAATTTCTTTAATGGATGAATATATTTTCTGGACTTTTTGGGTTGCGATGGGTGAAGTCCCGGCCACTTCGTCCATCTTCTTACCCATTCCCTGGAGGAGGGCACAGGCTGCCTCCAGGGAGGTTTCGTCCTTTCTTCTTAGGAGGACCTGTGCGCAGTATGCTACTCTACTCGTTAGAACGAGGTTTTCGAGGCATAATCTACCGATGAAGACACAGAGAGCTACATATCTCTTCCTGCAGGCAATCTTCTTAAGCTCTGTTTCAGCTCTTTCTTCGCTGGGAAGGTTGTCCAAGGAGCTTTCATTGTCTGCCCATGTTTCGAAAGAGCTCTGGCACTCGCTCAACAAACGGGCTTTGAAGACCTCTCTTTGTTCTCTGCCCAGACTTTCTGTCAATACCCTGGACAGCTGTGCGTAGGTTTG
>NC_134788.1:26909091-26916591 GCF_046742065.1 Oratosquilla oratoria | reverse complement strand
TCTTTATTTTTTGTTCTATAGAGGTGAAAGAAACCCTTTGGGTTGGATTTTGCTTGACTGGCAACCTTGATTTCATAATTACGTTTCGCTGAACGTGTATTCCTTTTAACCAGCTTTGCCATTTCGTTATATCTTGATCTAAGGTGTGATTCCCCGTTTTTCATTTTTACGTAAAGTCCTCTTTTCATTCCGATCTCATGTTTCAATCTGTCCGTCATCCATTTGGGAGTATTACTATTTTTCCGTATTGACTTTAGGGGGATAAATGTATTTTGTGCATTAATAATTAGATCAGTTAGATTGTTATACATGTCATTTAAATTACTGACCTGACTGCTGGGCCCTCGCCCCCAATTGACCTGCCCTGAGGTATGCGTAGTACCCTCTTTGACCCAGACCTGACCTAAGGTATGCTTCTTACCGTCCATGACCCACACCTGACTAGCCCCGCAACGAGAATCAAGAATGTCTGAAACGTCCGCCTGGCTTTTCGTATTCAATTTCAAATAGGTTTTTATATTGTCAAAGTTTGCTTTCCTGAAGTCTGGTACTTGAACGTTATTCGTACTTTTTATTTTTTCCCAAATAACATTAAATCTTATTTCTTGATGATCGCTAAAGCCTAGACTATCTCCCACTACTACGCTGCTAATTTGGTGCTCATTATTTGTTAGAATTAAGTCCAGGGTATTTTGTCCCCTCGTAGGATCGGTAATCATTTGTTTTAGGAAATTATCCTGCACTACATCTAGGAATTTCTTCGCTTCATGATCTCCTATTAAAGTTTCCCAGTCAATGTTTCTATAGTTAAAATCTCCCATGATTACAACGTTTTTGTACTGGGACGCTCTGTGAATTTCATGAATCAGGGAATCAGTCTGCTCAATGCTGAGGTTAGGAGGTCTATACAAGACGCCAATAATAGCTTTCTTATTCTTGCCTATAATCTCTACCCAAATAGATTCCGTACAGTCCTCTTCCTTAATCGAATTGTTGACAATACAGTTTAAAGTATTTTTAACGAAAAGTGCTACACCTCCCCCATTCCTGCCGACCCTATCCTTATGAAAAAACTTATATCCTTCTATTTCGATTTCCGGAAGAAAATGTTTATCAGCCATGTTGATCCAGGATTCAGTAATAGCTATAATATCGAAATTTTCTACGCATGCTTTACCTCGCAGCAAATCAATTTTGTTAATTATGCTCCTGCTATTTGTATAGTAAACTTTAAGTTTATCTTCCCTCCACCTGCTTTGGTGATTTTTTACACAGTCCTCTAAGTTGTTTCTATTGCCTAAACTATATTCCGATACTTCCCCCCCTACTCCCACATAATCTACCCGAAAAAAACCCTGTAGGATGCCTACTTCTCGCTCAAGGGATTCAGCAAGGAGCCGAAATCCTCTGGGAGACAAGTGCACTCCGTCCCTTGTGTATAGGTGATTCTTACCATAAAAGCGGTCCCAGTTGTCGACAAATGCCCATCCATTGGCCTTACAATGTTTTGCCAGCCTGCAATTCATTGCAATAGCCCTGGAATGCCACATGCCTCCAACTCTGCGCCTCGGAAGGATTCCACATACTACAGGAACACCTCCCCTATTCCTGATCTTGTCTAGCGCATCCCGGTACCGCGCAAATAATTCCTCACTCCCTAGCTTACCTATATCATTTCCTCCGGCACTTACGCAAACTACTGGGTCCTTACCTTCTCCTACTAGACACTCCTCTATCCTATCTCTAACATCTCCTATGCCCGCGCCAGGGAAACACACCTGCGTCCTATGTTTCCTATTATATCACGTCTCGTCATCACACTCCCAATCCCACTCCCACTCATTATCATTATCATTCAGGGTGTCCAATGGGACTTGAGTGAGTAGCAATGTTTATAAATATACACTTTATGATAGATATACTATGTCACTATCACCGTATAGTAGAAATCGTTTGTTTGTTATTCAACTATACCAATGCATTTATTTATGTATTTTAATTGTTATTTACATTGTTATAGTTTTAATTTATTATTAATATGATTTTTTTTTTTTTTTTTTTTTTTTTTTTGCATCCGACCTAGATATGGATCAAAAGGTCTCCTGTCGGCATGCTCCGCCTTTGTAATCCTTTGTAATCACAGAAAATAAGTTTCTATATCAAATTGAATATAATTTAGAGCTCTTACTTCTATTCAGTAGACAAAGGCAGTGACTTGATTAGTTCTAAGAAGTGGAATGCAGAAGATTGTGACGCCATGTCGTTGTTGCTAATTCAGGGGTTGGCTATACTTTTAAATACTGAATATGAAAATTTTATAAGTATATATATATATATATATACACACACACACACACACACACACACATATATATATATATATATATATATATATATATATATATATAAATATATATATATATATATATATATATATATATATATATACATATGTACAGTATGTATGTTGGGTCAAATGAAAATTTAAATGATACGTGGTTATAAGAAGTGAAATGCAGAAGATTGTGACGTCATGTCGTCGTTGCTCTGAATCATATGATGTCTCTTCTTCTGATTGGCTGGTCATCAGTCGTGACGTCATATCTCTTCTTCTGGTCTCCTCTTCTGATTGGCTGGTCCTTAGTCGTGACGTCTTATCTCTTCTTCTGATTGGTTGGGTGACGGTTTCAAGCAGGCAACAAGATACAAACAAGATTTTCAGAATTTTTAAGTATATATATACATACATATACATATATATACATACATATATATATATATATATATATATATATACTTTATTTATCTATTTTACTTATCTATCTACTTATCTATATACTTCACTTATTAATTTTTCGTATGTATATACTACTTGTTTATGTACTTATTCATTAATTGATTAATATTTTAATCTATGAACTATGAAGAGCTCCCTCCTCGATGAAGAACCTTAAAGATGTGGGTCTGGATCCTAGGTGGCCGTAGTTTCACAAATGTGGCCCACTAACCAAACTTAGGCATCAGTTTTTTTTCACATTCATAGTGTTTACCATATTGATCATTTTGAGCTTATCAGCTGCTTCATTTCTCTCTGCTTCATTTACAAACTTCATAACAATATTGCCCCCTTGTGTGAATTTAGAATCTTTAATTTGCACAACCGAAAGCACTTCTGCCACTTCCTTTTTCATAGCCACTGCTTTACCACCATCTTCATTAGATTTGATAACTAATACATTCTTACACTCACGCTTTTTCTTTTTCGTCACTGCGTCTACCCATGAGCCGGCTGACTCTGACTGGCCACTCAAAACGTCAACAACATACCTCACCTCCGACACACATTCAGTCAGTTCACTTGCGCCACTTTCTTTCCTCAATAGCGCAAACTCTTTCCTCAGCAGGTTTTTCAATTCTTGCACCTACTTCCTGAGTTCTTCAAGTTCAGCACTAAGTGGATGGTTTATTCCTGCTTTGATGTCAGATGCACATTTGTTACATGACCAGTTAATGGCGGAACAGTTCTCATCCTTCACTCCACCTAAATTTGCGCACGACGTGTGGCACCACATTTTACAAGCCAAACAGATAACTCTCTTCGCTTTAGTAGTCCCTCCTTTATCCTTAGTACAGACTAAGCACGGGTACTTGTTAAAAATCGTCACTATACTATCTGTCATAACAAAACGCACACGGATAGTCGTGTATCGAAACAACACACTGTAGCATTTAGCTACAAGGCCGCTCTCGACAACAGGCAGTTACAGTCACTAGTCACAAGTCAGTCACGATCGGCAGAGCTCAGTAGCATACGTCCGCTTCCCTCGACGGTTGGGGGTGGGGGGACGGACACACACACACACACACACACACACACACACACACACACACACACACACACACACACACACACACACACACACACACACACACACACACACACACACACACACACACACACACACACACGCACACACACACACACACACACACACACACACACACACACACACACACACACACACACACACACAGAGAGAGAGAGAGAGAGAGAGAGAGAGAGAGAGAGAGAGAGAGAGAGAGAGAGGGAAACATTATTTATATTTTTGGTGGGTGACGCACGTTGTTGCTGAGGTCGAATTTCAAGGCGGATCTTACAGCAGACTAATCGGTGGTCTGTCCAGCAGTCTGCACCTCTCATTGCCTTGGCTATGAGAACCTCTTTTTGATGTTGGTAATGTGTAGTTGGTGTTCGGAGCAAAGTGTAAGGAGTCTGTATCCGTTGTCATTGGCTTTACCAACTCCATGCTTTCCCAGGACGCCTGGCCAGATGTTATGCTCTCGTCCAACTTTTGCATTGAAGTCACCCATAGGGAGAACTCAATCAGTGCGATGGTTTGCTTGTAGACACTCGTTAAGAGAATGATAAAACTCCTCTTTTACACAATCCTCTGCAGCAAGAGTAGGAGCATAGGCACTTATGATGGTGATATGCTTTCCTTTGCTCAGAGGAACTCTCCATGACATTAGACACTCACTGGTCCCTACGGGTGTATTAGAGATTTGGCTCAGCAGAGAGGTTTTGACTGCAAAGCCTACCCCGTAAAGTCGTCGCTCACCTTCAGAGAGGCCTTTCCAGAAAGAGGTGTACCCTCATCCCTCCTCCCTCTTCAGAGAGTGAGTCTTCACCCCTCAGTCGTGTTTCACTAAGAGCTGCAATGTCGATATTGTAGCGGCTAAGTTCGTGGGCCACCAATGCAGTTCTTCTCCTCGGACGAGGATTGACATCACTGTCGAGCAAGGTCCTAATGTTCCAGGTCGAAATTTATAAGGTTCTTTTATTATTCTTTAGTTGGCTGAATACATGTATATATAATTATGAAATATATATATATATACATATATATATGTATATATACATAAATATATATATATATGTATATATATGCATATATACATTATATATATATATATATACATACATTAGATATATGTATGTATATATATATATATATATATATATATATACATATATATATTTATACCAGATCACCCGTGAAATCTTAAATGGCTCCTCTTTTTAAAGCAGGTTACTATTAGCTTAAGACTTACCAGGTGTGTGCGGTCCTCGTGCTCTCTCGAAGGAAAGTAAACTGGGTACAGGCGTTCTCAAGAAATTAAATAAGGAGAGCCTTCTTGATTATGCTTATGTTATGTCACGTCCCGTCATCCCCTCCCAATCCCACTCCCACTTCCAATCCCATTCCCACTCATTATCATTATCAATCAGGGAGTCCCATGGGACTTGAGCGAGTAGCAATGTTTTTAAATATAAACTTTATGCTAGATATACTATGTCACTATCACCGTATAGTATAAATCACGGAAAATAAGTTTTTTTATATCAAACTGAGTATAATTCAGAGCTCTTACCTCTATTCAGTAAACGAAGGCAGTGACTTGATTAGTTATAAGAAGTGAAATGCAGAAGATTCTGACGTTATCGTCGTTGCTTGGAAAACTACGCATTATATGATTCATACGGTTCGTAATACCTTAATAAACTTATTATGCCTCATAGATGCTAATTCAGGAGTTGACTATACTTTTAGATACTGAATATGAAAAGTTTAGATATTAATGGTCAGAAAATATGTAATCGGAAAACTGTGAAGTCATGTCGTTGCTTGGAACACTACGTAATTTTCTAATAAACTCATTATTCCTCATAGATGCTAATTCAGGAGTTGGCTATACTTTTAAATAATGAAGATGAAAATTTTAAATATTACTGTTCAGAAAATATGTAATCGGAAAATTGGAAATTAAGAAATTGGCAAATTGGAAAATTAGCAGTCGTGACGTCACGCGCTCAGAGCTTGGGTTCCTTAGGACCCACAGAGCTGATATCGTGACGTCATGTCTCTTCTGATTGGCTAGTCCTCAGTCATGACGTTATATCTCTTCTTCTGATTTCTTCTTCTGATTGGCTGGTCCTCAGTCGTGACGTCATATCTCTTCTTGTGATTGGCTGGTCCTCAGTCGTGACGTAATATCTCTTCTTGTGATTGGCTGGGTGACGATCTGGGGCAAGTTCCTGGTCAATAATTGACCTACTATGTTTTGAACAGATTATTTTGTTGAATTTCTTATATTATTACTATTATCATTGTTCTACATATTTTTATCTTTAAGCATTTTCCTCCAACGAACACTGTCCCTAAGTGATTTTATTCAGCTGAGGGGAAAATCAATTTCCCTGTGTGGAACGATATAAGATTACCATACTAATAACAGAGACGTATTACGAAAAATTAATGATTTTCGCTTTTTTTATGAACAGGCACGATGTATTAGTACACTTTCTGTAGACTTTCTGTGCACTTTGTGTAAACTATCTGTACACCTTCTGTAAACTTTCTTTACACTTTCTGTCATTGACCCAAATCGCTCCTATGTACCATACTTGGTATTTAATTCTTTGGCATTTTTGGCTGCCAATTTCTATCCCTGAGTTCCTGAATATCTGTCAGGAGGTACCTCAGTCGATAATCTCTTTAATGGATGAATATATCTTCTGGACTTCTTGGGTTGCGATGGGTGAAGTCCCGGCCACTTCGTCCATCTTCTTACCCATTCCCTGGAGGAGGGCACAGACTGCCTCCAGGGAGGTTTCGTCCTTTCTTCCAAGGAGGACCTGTATGCAGTAGGCTACTCTTCTCGTTAGAACGAGGTTTTCGAGGCATAAGCTTCCAATGAAGACACACAGGGCTACATATCTCTTTCTGCAAGCAATCTTCTTGAGCTCTGCTTCGGCCCTTTCTTCGCGTGGCAGGTTGTCTAAGGAGCTTTCTTTGTCTTCCCCTTTTTCGAAAGAGCTCTGGCACTAGCTCAACAAGCGGGCTTTGAAGACCTCTGATTGTTCTCTGCCCAAACTTTCTGTCAATACCTTGGACAGCTGTGCGTAGGTTTGCGAGTAAAATTGCTGTCTTGTTGCGAAGTCAACGATTATTCCAGCTGCCGTTTCCACCGCGCCCGGGTGCTCGGATAGGAAGGCCTATATTTGCTGGGAAATTCTCTTGAAATTCTTCGTCGACAGCTTATTCATAAGTGACTTAAATATCCCAATATCCGATGCCTATTTTTCTAGATGGACAGGCCTGTCTTCGGATTGGATTGAAGCCTTCTACTCCTTCCTTTTGTGCCAGTTCGGTGGAGTAGGTAAAACACGACAAGTAGTCACTGGAGTTCGGTGAGACTCATTCTTTTGTTCTTGAGGCTTTGAGACACTAGAAGGTTTGGTGCTTTCTGAGTGCCTGTCTTGGGTCGGGGAATATTTCTTCTATTGCAGCCTGCTGCTGTGGCAGTCAGCTGGAATAGGTATATGCCTGGGAAGAAGGACCGAGGTTTGGCACGGTGCGTTCATTTGTTTTTGAGTTTTAGAGACGTTTGAAGGCTTGGTACTGCGTAGCTGCCTTGTGTCTCTGTTATTCCTTTGTT
>NC_134788.1:26871591-26901591 GCF_046742065.1 Oratosquilla oratoria | reverse complement strand
AATTTGGTATTTCAACCTCAATTACAGTTTTTCGTACGCTCCCTGAAGAATCTACGCGAACGAAACGTTAGTGAGTTTAGGGTTCCGAGCCTTTCCCTGTTTATGTTCACCATCCAAATCCTATGTATATATATCTATATATATATATATATATATATATATATATTTATGTACGTATATGTATATATATACATATGTATATATATATATATATATGAATAGATAAATATAGGTATGTATATATATATATATACATATATATATATATATATATATATATATTGGTGTATTTCGGTAGCAGGTTCTCATGTAGACAATTTTGATTGAAGTTCACATCAGCTTCTGCGTTCACGACTTTTTTGCTGAGAAGTTCTACATCTCTGATGATGGAACGGTGAGCAATGGGTAGCTCCCATAAAAGTTGTCCGAAAGACATAGAAAGTTCTTGTAGATGAAGAACACTTTATTAAAACGAGCTTTCGACCTACATAGGTCATCTTCAGGTTATGGTACAGGCAAAGAAGGGAACAGTTTATATACAAAGGATTACAAAGGCGGAGCATGCCGACAGGAGACCTTTTGATCCATATCTAGGTCGGATGCAAAAAAATTATATTAATAATAAATAAAAAATATAATAATGTAAATAACAAATAAAATGCATAAATAAATGCATAGGTATAGTTGAATAACAAACAAACAGGTAAATAGTAAATGATAATAAATTGACATATAACTAATAATAAATGAAAATCAGACAGTCAAATTATAACAAAACAAAATCAAATCATATAACATAAATTCTAATCAGTACAGCATCTTACTCAGGTATTTATCTAAATGATTCTTAGAGCTTCGAACTGAACTACATTGCACTACCTGTGCAGGAAGTTTATTCCATTCATTAACTACACGGTTGGCAAAGTTGTTTCTACCTACTTCCAAATTGAATCTATTTCCGGACAGTTTGAGACCATTGTTTCTTGTCCGATTCTCATTCAATGTGAAAATTTTGTCACTTATGATGTTGTCAATTCCCTTTAAAATCTTAAAGACCTGTATCAAGTCACCTCTGAGTCTACGCTTTTTTAGGGAAAACAGATTCATGTGCTTAAGTCGATTTTCGTGTGATTTATTTTTGATATTTGGAATCAGTTTTGTGGCTCGCCGTTGTACTTTTTCCAGTCTGTCAATGTCTTTAATGAGATTCGGTGACCATACGGAAACAGCATATTCCAAATGTGGACGAACTAACGATTTATATAGCTTGTTAATGAGTGATGGACTTTTGAAATCAAAAGATCGCGCAATCAATCCCAGAATCTTATTTGCTTTCTCAGAGGCTGAAATACACTGCTTGGATGATTTGAGGTCGTTACTGATAATTACGCCGAGATCTTTTTCACTATCCACTTTTGTTAACGAATTTCCAAATAACTTGTAATCGTACTTACTGTTATTTTTACCTATGTGCATTACCTTGCATTTACTTGTGTTAAATTTCATTAGCCACTTTTCAGACCATTGCTGTAATTTATCTAAATCTTCTTGAATATCTAATTGGTTTGGGTGATCATTTGCCACTCCGCACAGTTTTGTATCATCAGCAAATTTGGAAACAGTAGATTTTTGTCCATGGTCTATATCATTTATATATACTATGAATAGAAGTGGCCCAAGAACGGAACCCTGAGGAACTCCACTTGCAACACTTTTCCATCCAGAAGTTTTTCCATTTAAAACAACTCTCTGTTTTCGACCATTCAACCAATTACTAGTCCAACCTAATAGGCTACCACTTATTCCATGCAAAGCTAATTTAGTAAGTAGTCTTTCGTGTGGGACGGTATCAAAAGCTTGTGCAAAGTCTAGATATATTAAATCTATATTGTTTCTTTTGTCATAATTCGAGATAACTGTGTTGTAGAATTCGAGTAAGTTAGTCACGCAAGAACGTTTCCGCCTGAAACCATGCTGGCTATCATTTATCAAACGGTTACTTTCTAAATGATATTCGATAACATCTCTGATGATAGTTTCCATTATTTTTCCTACGATTGAAGTCGAACTTATAGGCCTATAGTCATTTGGTTTCTTTTTGTCACCTTTTTTGAATATGGGAGTAACGTTAGCTAGCTTCCATTCTCTTGGGACATCTCCGGATATGATGGATTTCTTGAAAATAATTTCTAATGGAACAACAATCTCATTTTTAATTTCCTTTAAGATTTTTGGATGCCAACCGTCAGGCCCTGGTGTTTTATTAACTTTGAGTTTGTCTATACACCTTTTAATTTTTTCTTTTGTTATATTTACCGTAGTGAGTAAGTTTACCCCAGACTTTTCACAGGTTTCAGTTTGGAATTCACTTTGAGGTGTTTCGTTTACGAATACCGAGCTAAAATAATTGTTTAAGATTTTACACATTCCTTCATTTGAATATTCAAGTTGACCGTCAGCAGATAATAGAGGACCAATGTGATTCCTAACAATCTTTTTATCTCTAATGTAACTATAGAATTCTTTGGGATTTTCTTTGGATTTCTCAGCAATGTTCATTTCGTATTGCCGTTTTCTTTTTCTTATTGTCTTTTTTAAATCTCTCTGTATTGATACATAACTTTCATAGTCATTAGATGCACCCGAGCACTTATATTTCTTATAAGCCTGTCTCTTTTTAGCAATGCTTTTTTCAGTTTCTTTGTCGAGCCACTTTGGGCGAGCCTGATTTGGGGGACGTCTGTCCTTAAAAGGAATGTAAAATATAGGGAACTGAATACAGAATGGAAGAAAAGGAGGAACGTGATTGGTCGAGGCTGGCCAATAGGGATCTAGGCATTGACCCGGGATCCCGCTTGCGAACCTGCTTGAGCCGTGCGCCGTTCGTCCTCTTCTCTAACTAGCATTTCTAGTCGGAGGAACTTCCATCCTGCATACCGAAAGAGATTACTCCCGTCTACGTATATTGGAAGCCCTTTATATAAAAAACAAACACCCTTCTCTCAACTCACAAATCACTGACATGTACAAATTCCTAGCCTTAGAAATTTCCAAAACAGTTTTAAGATAGTTAGAGAAGAGGACGAACGGCGTACGGCTCAAGCATGTTCGCAAGCGGGATCCCGGGTCAATGCCTAGATCCCTATTGGTCAGCCTCGACCAATCACGTTCCTCCTTTTCTTCCATTCTGTATTTAGTTCCCTGTATAAACTGTTCCCTTCTTTGCCTGTACCATAACCTGAAGATGACCTATGTAGGTCGAAAGCTTGTTTTAACAAAGTGTTCTTCATCTACAAGAACTTTCTATGTCTTTCGGACAACTTTTATGGGAGCTACCTATTGCTCACCGTTCCATCATCAGAGATGTAGAACTTCTCAGCAAAAAAGTCGTGAACACAGAAGCTGCTGTGAACTTCAATAAATATATACATATACATATATATATATATATATATATATATATATATATTATATATATATATATATAATATACTAGACCACCCGTAACCCGTTGGGTCAAATAAAACCTTAAATGGCTTCTCTTTTTTAAACCAGGTTACTATTAGCTTAAGACTTACCAGTTGTGTGCGGTCATCATGCTCTCTCGAAGGAAAGTAAACTGGATACAGGCGTTCTCAAGAAATTAGATAAGGAGAGCCTTCTTAATTATGCTTATGGTATGTCACGTCCCGTCATCCCACTCACTATCATTATCAATCATGGAGTCCCATGGGACTTGAGCGAGTAGCAATGTTTTTGAATATAAACTTTATGATACATATACTATGTCACTATCACCGTATAGTATAAATCACGGACAATAAGTTTCTATATCAAATTGAGTATAATTTAGAGCTCTTACCTCTTTTCAGTAGACGAAGGCAGTGACTTGATCAGTTATATGAAGTGCCATGCAGAAGGTTGTGACGTCATGTCGTCGTTGCTTGGAAAACTACGCATTATATGATTTATACGGCTCGTAATATTTTATTAAACTCATTATGCCTCATAGATGCTAATTCAGGTGTTGAATATACTTTTAGATACTGAATATAAACATTTTAGATATTAATAGTCAGAAAATATGTAATCGAAAAATTGTGACGTCATGTCGTTGCTTGGAACACTACATAATATTCTAATATACCCATTATGCCTCATAGATGCTAGTTCAGGAGTTGGCTATACTTTTGAATAATGAATATGAACATTTTGAATATTAGTGGTCAGAAAATATGTAATCAGAAAATTAGAAATTAAAAAATGAGCAAATTGGAAAATCAACAGTCGTGACGTCACGCGTTCAGAGCTGGGGTTCCTTAGGACCCACAGAGCTGATGTATATTTTTATCTTTAAGTATTTTCCTCCAACGAACATTGTCCCTAAATGATTTTATTCAGCTGAGGGGAAAATCAATATCCCTGTGTGGAACGATATAAGATTACCATATTACCATTACTGTTTTTAATGCCAATGCCATACTAATAACAGAGAAGTATTACGAAGAATTTACGATTCTCGCTCTCTTACGAACAGGCACGATGTAGTAGACCATTATTCCTTTTTCAACATTCTGTATACTTTCTGTAGACTTTCTGTGCACTTTCTGTAAATTTTCTGTACACTTTCTGTAAACTTTCTATTCACTCTCTGTCATTGACCCAAATCGCTCCTATATACCATAATTGGTATTTAATTCTTTGGCATTTTTGGCTGCCAATTTCTATCCCTGAGTTCCTGAATATCTATCAGGAGGTACCTCAGTCGGCTGCAGGTCAGTTTCTGATCGATAATTTCTTTAATCGATGAATATATCTTTTGGACTTCTTGGGTTCCGATGGGTGAAGTCCGGGCCACTTCGTCCATCTTCTTACCCATCACCTAGAGGACGGCACAGACTGCCTCTAGGGAGGTTTCGTCCTTTCTTCTAAGGAGCACCTGTATGCAGTATGCTACTCTACTCGTTAGAACGAGGTTTTCGAGGTATAAGCTACCGATGAAGACACAGAGGGATACATATCTCTTTCTGCAGGCAATCTTCTTAAGCTCTGCTTCAGCTCTTTCTTCGCGGGGAAGGTTGTCCAAGCTTTCATTGTCTGCCCGTGTTTCGAAAGAGCTCTGGCACTAGCTCAACAAGCGGGCTTTGAAGACCTTTGTTTGTTCTCCGCCCAAACTTTCTGCCAATACCTTGGACAGCTGTGCGTACGTTTGTGAGTAGAATTGCTGTCTTGTTGCGAAGTCAAGAATGATTCCGGCTGCCGTTCCCACCGCGCCCGGGTGCTCGGATAGGAAGGCCTATATTTGCTCGGAAATCCTCTTGAAATTCTTCGTCGACAGCTTATTCATAAGTGACTTAAAAATCCCAATATCCGATGCCTATTTTTCTACATGGACAGGCCTGTCTTCGGATTGGGTTGAGGCCTTCTACTCCTTCCTTTTGTGCCAGTTCAGTGGAGTAGGTAAAACACGACAAGTAGTCACTGGAGTTCGGTGAGACTCATTCTTTTGTTCTTGAGGCTTTGAGACACTAGAAGGTTTGGTGCTTTCTGAGTGCCTGTCTTGGGTTGGGGAATATTTCTTCTATTGCAGCCTGCTGCTGTGGCAGTCAGCTGGAATAGGTATATGCCTGGGAAGAATGACCGAGGTTTGGCACGGTGCGTTCATTTGTTTTTGAGTTTTAGAGACGTTTGAAGGCATGGTACTGCGTAGCTGCCTTGTGTGTCTGTTATTCCTTTGGTTTTTTGGAGCATTTGGTCCTGTTCTGCCTTCTTGCACCAAACGGCCTCTTTCCATGTGTCTTTTTCTTTGTGGGACTACACTTTTAAGCGTCTCTTTCTTATTCTTTTTCTTCTTTGCTACTACAGTCCATTCACCTTCCTGTTCATTCACAGCTTCATTTTCCATTGTTTTTGCCTCTTTCATATTCTATTTACTTTCTTTATATTTCATTCTCTCGCAAACCAGTCTTTCATCGATTACTGCCTCGTTGATAATTTTCATTCTTTTATTATCTTTTGTAATATTAGTTTCACTAATATTTTTAGTTTCCATTTCACTTTTAACTTTCTCTTTGTTCCTTGCTTTCTTTTTACTGGTAGCTTCTCTTTCCTTTTCAAGACTTTCGACACTTTTAATATCACTTTCAATGATAACTTCTTTTTCTTTCTTTTCAATTTCCTTTCTCTCACTTATATCAACATCTTTTAATTTCCTTTCATCAGGCACGATGTATTAGACCATTATTCCCTTTTTCGACTTTCTGTACACTTTCTGTAGACTTTCTGTGCACTTTCTGTAAACTTTCTGTACACTTTCTGTACACTTTCTGTAAACTTTCTATACACTTTCTGTCATTGACCCAAATCGCTCTTATGTACCATAATTGGTCTTTAATTCTTTGGCATTTTTTGCTGCCAATTTCTTTCCCTGACTTCCTGAATGTATATCAGGAGGTATCTCAGTCGGGTGCAGGTCATTTTCTGATCGATAATATCTTTAATCGATGAATATATCTTCTGGACTTGTTGGGTTGCGATGGGTGAAGTCCCGGCCACTTCGTCCATCTTTTTACCCATTCCCTGGAGGAGGGCACAGACTGCCTCCAGGGAAGTTTCGTCCTTTCTTCTTAGGAGGACCTGTGCGCAGTAGGCTACTCTACTCGTTGGAACGAGGTTTTCGAGGCATAAGCTACCTATGAAGACACAGAGGGATACATATTGCTTTCTGCAAGCAATCTTCTTGAGCTCTGCTTCGGCCCTTTCTTCGCGAGGCAGATTGTTCAAGGAGCTTTCTTTGTATGCCCATGTTTCGAACGAGCTCTGGCACTAGCTCAACAAGCGGGCTTTGAAGACCTTTGTTTGTTCTCTCCCCAAACTTTCTGTCAATACTTTGGACAGCTGTGCGTAGGTTTGGGAGTAAAATTGCTGTCTTGTTGCGAAGTCAACGATGATTCCGGCTGCCGTTCCCACCTCGCCCGGGTGCTTAGCTAGGAAGGCCGATATTTGCTCGGATATCTTCTTGAAATTCTTCGCTGACAGCTTATTCATAAGTGACATAAATAACCCAATATCCGTGGCCTATTTGTCCACATGGACAGGCCTGTCTTTGGATGGGGATGATGGCGTCTACTCCTACCTTTTGTGCCAGTTCGGTGGAGTAGGTAAAACTCGGCATGTAGTCACTGGAGTTCTGCGCAACTCATTCTTGTCTTCTCGAGGCTTTGAGACATTAGAGAGTTTGGTGCTCTCAGAGTGCCTGTCTTGGGTTTGGGAATATGCCGTCTATTGCAGCCTGCTGTGCCTAGGAGGAATGACCGAGGTTTGGCACGGTCCATTCATTTGTTCTTCAGTTTTAGAGGCGTTCGAAGGCTTGGTACTGCCTATCTGCCTTGTGTCTCTGTAGTTCCTTTGGTTTTTAGGAGCATTTTGTCCTGTTCTGCCAATTTGCACCAAATGACCTCTTTCCATGGGTCTTTTTCTTTCTTGGACTACAGTTTTAACCGTTTCTTTCTTATTCTTCTTTTTCTTTTTTTCTACTACAGTCCATTCTTCTTCCTGTTCACTCACAACATCATTTTCCCTTGTGTTTGCCTCCTTCATATTGTATTTACTCTCTTTATATTTTATTCTCTCGCAAACCAGTTTTTCATCGATTACAGCCTCGTTGATAAATTTCACTTTCTAATTATCATTTCTAGTATCCATTTCACTTTTAGTTTGCTCTTGCACTTTTTTGATTTCCTTTCTTTCCTTTTGACCTTTTTCAAACCATTTACTCTCTTTTCCATGGTTTCCACTCTTTATCACTTCATTGTTTTCTGCAGTACTTTTACCATTAAGGGGGCACGCGACACCTGGAGGTCATTTTCTAAAATATTTAGAGTAAAGAGCTGAAACTTCTCAGGTAAATAGGTATTCATATTGCCTACATTTTAGGTGAAGCAGAATGATGTTTGTACACATGTACACATGTACGTATACCAGTAGCGACATTTAAAAGTGCACAGCACCATAATACGTGGACCAATTTGTTTTATATTTTGATTAGTCAGTAGGCACACATAGGGCCGGTCATTGAGTAATTGAACAATTTCCTTTATACTTTTGCATACAGGCATTTCAATTTTAATGGCTGGCAAAAATCGTGAAAAATACAATTTTTTTGCTCTTGTTTCCATTATTACTCCAAACTCTTTCATCCTATTCAAAATATTCGAAGGATCGGCCCTAGCAGTTACTAAAAGTAATATTCCCTGTAAGTTTCATCTAAATCTGATGTATATTAGATTCTTTATGATTAAAAAAAAGTAGAAAAATATCGAACGGAGATATGGCAACTTGAAATATGAATATATCTGTAACTTTCTTATAGTTTCACCAATTTGACTGATTTTTTCATGGCTTAATTCTTATTATGTAATAAGTAAGTACAGTAAAAATGATCAACATATTTTAATTACAAGTACTTTAAATACTGAAAAACTAAAGTATAAGTATGTCACAGTAGTGACGACGCACAGACGACAACATCATATAATTTGCTTTTTTGCACCTTTGGCGGTTTCTTCATATGAAACCTCTCTGCTGGGGGTCTTCAGGGTATCTAAATCATTGGAAAGAGGTTTATTTTCCAGTAGTGGGCGCCTTCTCTTTCCTCATCAGATTCCCCTCGCCAATCTATGTTGGTAGGGCACCCCCTCCAGCATCATATGATGTCCCTTCTTCTTTCTTCTTCCTGTATAGCCTTGATCTTTTTCCTCTTGCTTTCTTCTTTGGATTTAATCTTCCTCTTTGAATTGTTTAGTCTAATGTTGTCCTTTACCTCTGTCACCGTCACAGAGGTGCAGGTGAGGGCGGTGGTGGAGTGAGAGGTGGTGAGATCTTTAGTCGTCTTTGACTGCTTGCCATCTTTAACTGCTGTTTTTTGTCATTGTGATGTTCTTTTGTTCTTTTTGCTACCCATGATGACTGTACTAAAGAGTAATATGTACTAGCTAAAGTAATAGATTGCAATGAGAGCTCATGAGACATGCGTACTTGCCTTTTCAGAGCTAGCCGGTAACTAACGCTTAGTTTCGCACAAAGTTGGCGAAATATTCTCCCTCCACCTTCCTCCCTTCCCCTCCACAATCGTATTGGCCGTTGATACACTGGGCGAGTGTAAATTCAATCAAATTTCAACGTTATTCGCTGCGCCTGAAGGTCCTAAGTGGCACGCCTCCCTCTACTGTGGGTTGCGCCTTTAAATCTGTCCCTTTAAACCTAACCCAGGACCTTTAAATTGCGTGCGGCTGGAAAATTATTTGTCGGGATTTATTTCTAAGTGGTATACGAACATTTTGAACACAGTTTTGAAAAATGCCATATCTTGACCAAATTCACCCACCCAGGTGTCGTGTACCCCCTTAACTTTCTTTTCACTTTTGCCTTCAAGTTCAATCTTCTAATTGTCTTTACCATTGTTCCTTGCTTTCCTTTTATCAGTAGCTTCTCTTTCCTTTTCGAGACTTTCGAGACTTTTAATATCACTTTCGATGTCAAGTTCTTTATCTTTCTTGTCTCTGTTTTCAGTTTCCTTTCTCTCACTGATATCAATATCTTTCACTTTGTTTCATCAGGAGATTCTTTTTCATTTTCAAGACTTTCGATGATTTTACTTTCACTTTCAATGTCTATTTCCTTCTCTTTCTGTTCCCTTTCCTTTTTCTAGCTTACTTTCCTTTCAGTAACATATTCCTTCCCTTTACCTGGACTGGATGCTTTGCCCTAGTCTTTCTTGCCAAAGAGAAAGTCTCCCAAATCTTGTGGCAGTGGAGTCATCCTTGTAGTACAAGACTCGATTCTATACCTGAGGATTCGCACATAAACTTGGCCATCTTTATCCTTCAGGAATTCGGTCTTATTGATATATTCTACTGGTGGCCCGCAGTGGCTTAAGGTAGCCTCGACCATAGGAACTTTCTCTCTGAACATAATAAACTTCCCCTCAACTATCTTAGAGGCGAGTGCCACTGAACGAGCGTAGCTTCACTAAATCGGAGAACTGAGATGAACTTCCCGCAGAGTCTTTCTCAAGACCTGGAGAAGACTCTCTCTCCCACCCATCCCTTCCTCAACCAAAGTTGATTGTAGTAACATCCTTTGATGTAGGTTGGTCGAAGCATATGAAAAAGAATTCAATTATGTTATTATTATTATTATTATTATTATTATTATTATTATTATTATTATTATTATTATTATTATTATTATTATTATTATTATTATTATTATTATTATCATTATTATCATTATCATTATTATTATTATTATTATTATTATTATTATTATTATTATTATTATTATTATTATTATTATTATTATTATTATTATTATTATTATTATTATTATTATTATTATTATTATTATCACTATTATTATCATTATTATTATTATTATTATTATTATTATTATTATTATTATTATTATTATTATTATTATTATTATTATTATTATTATTATTATTATTATTATTATTATTATTATTATTATTATTATTATTATTATTATTATTACTTTTACTATTATTATTATTATTATTATTATTATTATTACCATTATTATTACTATTATTATTATTATTATTACTGTTATTACTATTATTATTATCGTTATTATCATTATTATTATTATTATTATTATTATATTATTATTATTATTATTATTATTATTATTACTATTATTACTATTATTATTACTATAATTATCACTATCATTATTATTACTATTATTATTATTATTATTATTATATCATTATTATCATTATTATTATTATTATCATTATTATTGTTATTATCATTATCATTTCATTATTATCATTATCATTATCAATTATTATTATCAATTATTATTATCAATTATTATTATCAATTATTATCATCATCATATTATCATTATTATTATTATTATGATCATTATTATTATTATTATTACTATTATTATTTATCATTATTGATCTTATTATTATTATTATTGATATTATTATTATTATTATCATTATTATTATCATTATCATTATTATTATTATTACTATTATTATTATTATTATTATTATTATTATTATTATTATTATTATAATTATAATTATTATTATTATGTTGTTGTTGTTATTGTTGTCGTTATTGTTATTATTGTTTTGTTATTGTTATTTTTATTGTTGTTGATCTATTTACTTTTTTGCTGGCTCTGACCAGAGATATATCTTCAAAGTATGGCACTGTATAAGAATTATACAAATATACATTATATATATATATATATATATAAATATATATATATATATAAATTATATATATGTATATATATATATATATATATATATATATACTAGACCACCCGTGTCCCATACGTTGTTAATAAAATGGTCAATAAGATCTTTATGAAGACAATACTCTTATACATACAACATTCTCCTTAATTATGCTTATGTTATATCACGTCTCGTCATCCCACTCCCAATCCCACTCATTATCATCATCATTCAGGGTGTCCAATGGGACTTGAGGGAGTAGCAATGTTTATAAATATAAACTTTATGATAGATATACTATGTCACTATCACCGTATAGTAGAAATCACAGAAAATAAGTTTCTATATAAAATTGAATATAATTTAGAGCTCTTACTTCTATTCAGTAGACGAAGGCAGTGACTTGATTAGTTATAAGAAGTGAAATGCAGAAGATTGTGACGTCATGTCGTCGTTGCTAATTCAGGGGTTGGCTATACTTTTAAATACTGAATATGAAAATTGTATAAGTATATATATATACATATATGTATACATACATATATATATACATATATATATATATATATATATATATATATATATATATATATATATATATATATGTATGTTGGGTCAAATGAAAATTTAAATGATACGTGATTATAAGCACGTAAGACATCTAATTCTTTAGTAGTTTATGCGGAAAAATTCGTTCATTCACCAAACTAGAGAGGAGCTGAAGTGTTACATAAAGGTTTTGATAGATTCAATACATGAATTGTAGAATCAGCATATATTCCAACTAATAATTTATCTAATTATCGAGGAGGGTTTATGAATTTAGCTAAAGAAACTAGTATTCTAATTCTAGAACACACCAGAAAAACAACCTTTCCCAAGTATCTGCAAAGATAATTAAATTTGGTATTTCAACCTCAATTACAGTTTTCCGTACGCTCCCTGAAGAAGTTCTACGCGAACGAAACGTTAGTGAGTTTAGGGTTCCGAGCCTTCCCGTGTGTTTATGTTCACCATCCAAATCCTATGTATATATATATATATATATATATATATATATATATATATTTATGTATGTATATGTATATATATATATATATACATATGTATATATATATACATACATACATACATATATATATATATGTATATATATATATATGGTGTATTTCGGTAGCAGGTTCTCATGTAGACAATTTTGATTGAAGTTCACAGCAGCTTCTGCGTTCACGACTTTTTTGCTGAGAAGTTCTACATCTCTGATGATGGAACGGTGAGCAATGGGTAGCTCCCATAAAAGTTGTCCGAAAGACATAGAAAGTTCTTGTAGATGAAGAACACTTTGTTAAAACAAGCTTTCGACCTACATAGGTCATCTTCAGGTTATGGATTCTGGATTCCAAGAAAAGACCACCTCGCTTGCGCGGGATCGGGTTTTGTGGGAGGGGAAGAATGTCTGTTAGAAAATGAAAAGATAGTAGTGTATAAAAGAGGGCTATTGCCACCGGGCGAATTGCGAGCGATTAGGGGCTAGTTTGTTGTCGTGGCTTTAGGAGAACTGGGCTAGGAACTTGGACGGCGGCGCCAATGCCGGGAGGAAGAGCATATTATATCACCAACGAAAGTTTGGAAAATGGTAGGAGACGTAGTAGGAGAGAAAGGGGGAAAAACGGAAAAATCTTTAGTGGGAGGTAAACTGAAATGAGAAGATGTAGTATAAGAGAAAGTGAGAAAGGAAGCGATTTTTAGTCGAAGAAAAAGGAAGTGTATATGTTTGTGCGTGGGATGCGGCTATGTTCGTGAGAGGTGTATGTGTGTAATTTACGGTTAATGAGTAGATTTCACTTCCCGCGTGTAGAGGGCGTTCCTGATTAGCCCCAGGTAAGGCATGAGAATTCCTGTTTTACCCCAGGTCGGGTTTGAGTAGCGATATTATTATTATTATTATCATTATTATTACCATTACTATTATTATTATTACATTATTGCGGTTATCACCAGTCAAGCTGGTGAAGGGGTGTGTTACTTGTAGGTGCGGTTATACACGTTTTATCGTGTACACCGCACGTGGGACGGGCGCAGCTGACAGATAGTCTGTACGGTGTGGTCTAGGTGTAATATGTTGTATCAGATGTTTGTGTTTGGCGTGCAGTTTTTCTAGGTGTCTTGAGTGAAGTTTGTGTTTGTGTTGGTTGAGTGGACGGATGTTGGAAATTTGGTGTAGAGACTCAGTGGTTCTGAAGTCGCTCCATCGCGAGCCCGTGATGAACTGGACAGCGGCATTCTGAACCTTCTGATGCTCGTAGTTATTGGTGGCACATGTCAGCTGGCTTAGTCCCGGGGACTGGCACAGAATCGGTCTGACGAGGGCTAGGTACAATCGACGTTTGGTTCTCAGTGTTGCAGTTTTAAAGCGTCTGAGCTTACCCAGCACAGCCCTAGCCTTCGCTCCCTGCTTGCGGAAGTGTGGGGTCCAGGTAAGGCCATTATCAAGTGTGCTACCCAGCACACGGGTATGGTCCTTCGCTGGGATGTTTGTGTTGTTTATATTAAGAGGAGTGTTTGTGATTGTTCTGTTGGTTCGTTTGCAGCGGAAGTGTACAGCATTGCATTTCGACGCGTTGGTCTTAATGCGCCACTGTTGCTCCCACGCGTGTGCCCCGTCTAGGATGTTTTGCATTACGTGTAACGCTCCCTGCAGCGTTTTGTGTCTGCTTATGTGGTTAGTGTCGTCCGCATACGAAAGAGTTAGAGCCTGGTTGCGAGGATAAGCCGGCTCTGGCAGGTCATTCGTATATAGATTGTACAGAGTGGGGGCAAGGACTGACCCTTGCGGTACTCCAGCCTTCGGCACAAAAGGTTGGGACAGACAGCCCCGCCACTTTATTCTAATTGACCTGTCGTCCAGGTAGTTGCAGAGCAACCTTGTGAACGGCAGGGCAAAGTCGAAGTTGTGGTACAATTTGTACTTAAGGCCTTCATGCCAGACAGTATCGAATGCCTTCTCCACATCCTTACAAACCAAAATGGCCTTACCAGGGCGACCGTCTGGCGGTCTTTGAACCCATTGAGTGATTATGGATATTACGTCTTCTGCACCGCGCCCCGGCCGAAAACCAAACTGGCAGTCCCTCAGCACATTCTCCGTCTCTAGGTACACGGTCAGGCGGCGGCTTAAGACGTGCTCGAACACCTTTCCAAAGTACTCCAGAAGGGAGATGGGCCGATATGAAAGGGGGGCGGAGGCGGGTTTCTGGGGTTTAGGAATGAGGATGGTATGGGAGGCCTTGAATAGTTGTGGGAAGTACCCAGAGGCTAGTGAGCTGTTATATAGTGTCGTCATGTGTGAGATTATGTTGTCTGGCATACGTTTGAGTATGTGTGCATCGATGCCTGAAGGGCCAGGGGATTTTAGTTTTAATGCCGAGATAACCCCCTTTACCTCCTCCAAAACGATGGGGCAGATAAGGGGATCATCTTCATCTATAGGGAACTAAATACAGAATGGAAGAAAAGGAGGAACGTGATTGGTCGAGGCTAGCCAATAGGGATCTAGGCATTGACCCAGGATCCCGCTTGCGAACCTGCTTGAGCCGTACGCCGTTCGTCCTCTTCTCTAACTATCTTATAACTGTTTTGGAAATTTCTAAGGCTAGGGTTTTTGTTTTTTATATAAAGGGCTTCCAATATACGTAGACGGGAGTAATCTCCTTCGGTTTGTAGGATGGAAGTTCCTCCGACTAGAAATGCCAGTCGGAGGAACTTCCATCCTCCATACCGAAAGAGATTACTCCCGTCTACGTATATTGGAAGCCCTTTATATAAAAAACAAAAACCCTTCTCTCAACTCACAAATCACTGACATGTACATAATTCCTAGCCTTAGAAATTTCCAAAACAGTTATAAGATAGTTAGAGAAGAGGACGAACGGCGTACGGCTCAAGCAGGTTCGCAAGCGGGATCCTGGGTCAATGCCTAGATCCCTATTGGCCAGCCTCGACCAATCACGTTCCTCCTTTTCTTCCATTCTGTATTTAGTTCCCTATATAAACTGTTCCCTTCTTTGCCTATACCATAACCTGACAGATTCAACTCAGCGCTCCTAGAGGTCGGACGTCTCTTCAACCAACTCTCTCCACAAGCTCCTAGTATCATCGCCGGCCGGTGGTGGCTGGGAGATATATCTCCTAGCTGCCGCCGGTCTGGCATGGCCGACCTCTACGTTGACGTCGGCAGGCGGGTTTACACCAATACAAATACACACACATTTCCCAAGTCACGTAAATCTCTGTTTTCAGAGTAGTGCTTGGAAGAAAAGAGGCACATGCACACTTTCTCGCTAGCAAAGCAGAGGCCCAATCGTCTCTCTCAGTACGCCCAATCTGACCGCAGGCTGGTTGACGGAGAGACTTGGGACACCTTTCTGTCCGACCGGCCCGCAACCAAACGCTGGCCTCTCGCTGACGCTGGTGAGCGAGTTTACACTTCTGACATTTACACACAATTCCCAATCGCGTAATTCTCTGTTTTCAGAGTTGTGATTGGAAGGAAAGAGACCATACAACACCCGCCCGTCTGCCCCTCCCTCGCATCGCCACTGAATCTACTCTTCCGAATTCCAAACCCAGTCTGGGGATAAACAGACAACGCTCGCCCCACCTGTGGCTCATCAGGTTCGCCCTCGCCAGCGGTGGCGGCGAGGAGTTATCTCCTTGCCGCTCCCGTTCTGGTCACTGATCTCTTCGTTGACGTCGGCAGGCGGGTGTACACCACCCGTCTGCCCCCCCTCGCACCGCCCCTTGATCAGCTCTAAAAGGACTTCAAACCCAAAACCTGGGGATAATCAGGGTACGCTCGCCCCACCTGTGGCTTATCAGGTTCGCCCTCTACACGCGGAAAGTGAAATCAACTCACTTCTCGTAAGATACACACATACACCTCTCACGAACAGAGCCACAAATCACGCACAAACATCTACACTTACTTTTTCTTCGACTAAAATTCGCTTCCTTTCTAACTTTCTCTTCTACTGCATCTTCTCATTTCAGTTTACCTCCCACTAAAGATTTTTCCGTTTTTCCACCTTTCTCTACTACTACGCCTCCTACCATTTTCTAAACTTTCGTTGGTGATCCTAACCCCGTTAGTAATCCTAACCTCCGGCGTCAGGTGCTTCCCTCCAAGCTCCTGGTCCAGTCCTCCTAAGCCACGACAACAAACTAGCCCCTAATCGCTCGCAATTCGCCCGGTGGCAATAGCCCTCTTTTATACACCACTATCTTTTCATTTTCTAACAGACATTCTTCCCCTCCCACAAAACCCGATCCCGCGCAAGCGAGGTGGTCTTTTCTTGGAATCCAGAATCCATAACCTGAAGATGACCTATGTAGGTCGAAAGCTTGTTTTAACAAAGTGTTCTTCATCTACAAGAACTTTCTATGTCTTTCGGACAACTTTTATGGGAGCTACCCATTGCTCACCGTTCCATCATCAGAGATGTAGAACTTCTCAGCAAAAAAGTCGTGAACGCAGAAGCTGCTGTGAACTTCAATCAATATATATATATATATATATATATATGTATATATATATATATATATGTATATATATACATATATATATATATATATATATATATATATATATACTATGCCACCCGTAACCCGTTGGGTCAAATAAAATCTTAAATGGCTTCTCTTTTTTAAACCAGGTTACTATTAGCTTAAGACTTACCAGTTGTGTGCGGTCATCATGCTCTCTCGAAGGAAAGTAAACTGGATACAGGCGTTCTCAAGAAATTAGATAAGGAGAGCCTTCTTATGCTTATGGTATGTCACGTCCCGTCATCCCACTCATTATCATTATCAATCATGGAGTCCCATGGGACTTGAGCGAGAAGCACTGTTTTTAGATGTAAACTTTATGATAGATATACTATGTCACTATCACCGTATAGTATAAATCACGGACAATAAGTTTCTATATCAAATTGAGTATAATTTAGAGCTCTTACCTCTTTTCAGTAGACGAAGGCAGTGACTTGATCAGTTATAAGAAGTGCCATGCAGAAGGTTGTGACGTCATGTCGTCGTTGCTTGGAAAACTACGCATTATATGATTTATACGGCTCGTGATATTTTATTAAACTCATTATGCCTCATAGATGCTAATTCAGGTGTTGAATATACTTTTAGATACTGAATATAAACATTTTAGATATCAATAGTCAGAAAATATGTAATCGAAAAATTGTGACGTCATGTCGTTGCTTGGAACACTACATAATATTCTAATATACCCATTATGTCTCATAGATGCTAGTTCAGGAGTTGGCTATACTTTTGAATAATGAATATGAACATTTTGAATATTAGTGGTCAGAAAATATGTAATCAGAAAATTGGAAATTAAAAAATGAGCAAATTGGAAAATAAACAGTCGTGACGTCACGCGTTCAGAGCTGGGGTTCCTTAGGACCCACAGAGCTGATGTATATTTTTATCTTTAAGGATTTTCCTCCAACGAACACTGTCTCTAAGTGATTTTATTCAGCTGAGGGAAAAACCAATTTCCAGTGTGGAATGATATAAGATTACCATTACCGTTCTTAATGCCAATACCATACTAATGATAGAGACGTATTACGAAGAATTTACGATTCTCGCTCTCTTACGAACAGGCACGATGTATTAGACCATTATTCCTTTTTTCAACTTTTTGTACACTTTCTGTAGACTTTCTGTGCACTTTCTGAACACTTTCTGTACACTTTCTGTAAACTTTCTATGCACTTTCTGTCATTGACCCAAATCGCTCCTATGTACCATACTTGGTATTTAATTCTTTGGCATTTTCGGCTGCCAATTTCTTTCCCTGAGTTCCTGAATGTCTATCAGGAGGTATCTGAGTCGGCTGCAGGTCAGTCTCTGATCGACAATTTCTTTAATCGATGAATATATCTTTTGAACCTCTTGGATTGCGATGGGTGAAGTCCCGGCCACTTCGTCCATCTTCTTACCCATTCCCTGGAGGAGGGCACAGACTGCCTCCAGGGAGGTTTCGTCCTTTCTTCTAAGGAGGACCTGTGCGCAATATGCTACTCTACTCGTTAGAACGAGGTTTTCAAGGCATAGGCAACCGATAAACACGCACAGGGATACATATCGCTTTCTGCAGGCTATCTTCTTAAGCTCTGCTTCCGCTATTTCTTCGCGGGGTTGTTTGTCCAAGCTTTCATTGTCTGCCCGTGTTTCGAAAGAGCTCTGGCACTCGCTCAACAAGCGGGCTTTGAAGACCTTTGTTTTTTCTCTGCCCAAACTTTCTGTCAATACCTTGGACAGCTGTGCGTACGTTTGTGAGTAGAATTGCTGTCGTGTTGCGAAGTCAACGATTATTCCGGCTGCCGTTCCCACTTCGCCCGGGTGCTTAGCTAGGAAGGCCTTTATTTGCTCGGAAATCTTCTTGAAATTCTTCGCTGACAGCTTATTCATAAGTGACTTGAATAACCCAATATCCGTGGCCTATTTGTCCACATGGACAGGCCTGTCTTTGGATGGGGTTGATGGCGTCTACTCCTGCCTTTTGTGCCAGTTTGGTGGAGTAGGTATAACTCGACAAGTAGTCACTGGAGTTCTGCGCAACTCATTCTTTTCTTCTCGAGGCTTTGAGATATTAGAGGATTTAGTGCTTCATCATCATCATCATCATCATCATCATCATCATCATCATTATGATTCTTATTTTAATTATTATAATCATTATCATTATCATTATCATTATTATTATTATCATTATCATTATTATTATTATTATCATTATTATTATTATCATTATTATTATTATTATTATTATTATTACTATTATTAATGTTGTTGTTGTTGATGTTGTCGTTATTGTTATTGTTATGGTTATTGTTATTGTTATTGTTATTGTTATTGTTGTTGTTGATTTATTTACTTTTTTGCTGGCTCTAACCAGAGATATATCTTCAAAGTATGGCACTGTATAAGAATTATACAAATGTACAATATATATATATATATAATATATATATATATATATATGTATATACATATATATGTATATATATATATTTATATACATATATATGTATATATAGACATATATAGGTAGGTCAAACACCACCAGAGGCGCCACCATCGATGAGGTGGTGAATAGCGCGTTATCTTATGCGCACGCCATGCAAACGGCCAAATTTACATACCGTGGGAAATTTCATTCATACAAATGTTATGCGCGTGTATTTACTACGATCGTAGTAAATTTCAAACAATTACATCATCAGTTACATGTCGGTACATAAAAACATAAGATAAACATGGCAGCTTGCATTCAGCAGTAAATCGAAAATTGGTTCATGTTTCAGTGTAAAAAATTAGTTAAATAAGTTCAGTAAATTGGCAACTGACCATAATAAAGAAAAACTACTAGTATCGCGGATTATTCTAATACCAAAATAAAGGCAGCATGTTACGGTAGAGCTGAGAAATCGGAGGTATTAATTAGTTTTTTTTTTCTATCGGGTCGGATTATCGGATAACAACATCAACATCAACCCGCCATCTTATCAAACTTCACTCTATTAAGTTTCTTACTATTATGTTATTAGCGTAATAGACTTATAGTTGAATTATTTGAACTATTTTCTTTAAAATGTGTGATTTTCATGTAATTTGATCAAAGAGAAGTTACGTTTTTATCCTCCGTAATATTACGGACCACAGCTACGATTCGTCCTGCCCGCTATCTATGATCACTGGTGGTATGGATCAAACTACACTATTAAGTTTGTTACTATTGTGTTATTAGTGTAATAGCTTGCATATAGTTGAATTATTCAAACTATTTTCTTTAAAATGTGTGATTTTCATGTAATTTGAAGGTATTCGTAGCTGTGGTGGGTAATTTTGCAGAGGATAAAAACGTAATTCTATGATCAAGTTACATGGAAATCACACATCTTAAAGAAATATGTCAAATAATGCAACCATATGCTAAATTTTTATATAAAATTGTGCCTGTCAGCAAAAAACCGTCATTGTTTACGTTCGATCGGCGATTCGTCAGACCGCACGTTTCGGCCCGATTTCCGGGGAGAAAATAGGCCCGATTTAATTCCATTCAAAATGCAATATCTCGAGAACAAGGACAGCTAGATGGATAATTCAAATTGTATTATACTCATAGCGACTTTTTGCATCCCATGAGAACTACTTCAGCTCAAATATCATGAATTCCATTTTCATGTTATTGTTATTGTTGTTGTTGATTTATTTACTTTTTTTGCTGGCTCTAACCAGAGATATATCTTCAAAGTATGGCACTGTATAAGAATTATACAAATGTACAATATATATATATATATATATATATGTATATATATATATATATATATATATGTATATATATATATATGCATATATATATATATGTATATATATATATGTATATATATATATGTATATATATATATATATATACACTCGACCACCCGTGACACATTGGGTCAAATAAAATCTTAAATGATACGTTGTTAATAAAATGGTCAATAAAATCTTTATTAAGACAATGCTCTTATACATACAACATTCTCCTTAATTATGCTTATGTTATATCACGTCTCGTCATCACACTCCCAATCCCACTACCAGTCATTATCATTATCATTATCATTCAGGGTGTCCGATAGGACTTGAGTGAGTAGCAATGTTTATAAATATACACTTTATGATAGATATACTATGTCACTATCACCGTATAGTAGAAATCACAGAAAATAAGTTTCTATATCAAATTGAATATAATTTAGAGCTCTTACTTCTATTCAGTAGACAAAGGCAGTGACTTGATTAGTTCTAAGAAGTGGAATGCAGAAGATTGTGACGTCATGTCGTCGTTGGTAACTCAGGAGTTCGCTATACTTATAAATACTGAATATGAATTTTTTTATAAGTATATATATATATATATACATATATATATATATATGTATATAGATATATATATATAAATATATATTTATATATATATGTATATATGTATATGTATATATACAGTATATATATATATATATATATATATATATATGTATATACATATGTATGTATATATATATATGTATATACATATATACATATACATAGATGTATATATGTATATATATATATATATATATATGTACAGTATGTATGTTGGGTCAAATGAAAATTTAAATGATACGTGGTTATAAGAAGTGAAATGCAGAAGATTGTGACGTCATGTCGTCGTTGCTATGAATCATATGATGTCTCTTCTTCTTATTGGCTGGTCATCAGTCGTGACGTCATATCTCTTCTTCTGGTCTCCTCTTCTGATTGGCTGGTCCTTAGTCGTGACGTCTTGTCTCTTCTTCTGATTGTTTGGGTGACGGTTTCAAGCAAGCAACAAGATACAAACAAGATTTTCAGAATTTTTAAGTATACACACACACACACACACACACATATATATATATATACATATATATATATATATATACATATATATACATATATATACATATATATATATATATATATATATACTTTATTTATCTATTTTATTTATCTATCTACTTATCTATATACTTCACTTATTAATTTTTCGTATGTATATACTACTTGTTTATCTATGAACTATGAACAGCTCCCTTCTCGATGAAGAACCTTAAAGATGTGGGTCTGGGCCCTAGGTGGCCGTAGTTTCACAAGTGTGGCCCACCAACCAAACTTAGGCATCAGTTGTTGTTTTTCCACATTCTTAGTGTTTACCATATTGATCATTTTGAGCTTATCAGCTGCTTCATTTCTCTCTGCTTCATTTACAAACTTCATAACAATATTGCCCCCCTTGTGTGAATTTAGAATCTTTAATTTGCACAACCGAAAGCACTTCTGCCACTTCCTTTTTCATAGCCACTGCTTTACCACCATCTTCATTAAATTTGATAACTACTAAATTCTTACACTCACGCTTTTTCTTTTTCTTCACTACGTCTACCCATGAGCCGGCTGACTCTGACTGGCCACTCAAAACGTCAACAACATACCTCACCTCCGACACACATTCAGTCAGTTCACTTGCGCCACTTTCTTTCCTCAATAGCGCAAACTCTTTCCTCAGCAGGTTTTTCAATTCTTGCACCTCCTTCCTGAGTTCTTCAAGTTCAGCACTAAGTCGATGGTTTATTCTTGCTTTGATGTCAGGTGCACATTTGTTACATAACCAGTTAATGGCGGAACAGTTCTCATCCTTCACTCCACCTAAATTTGCGCACGACGTGTGGCACCACATTTTACAAGCCAAACAGATAACTCTCTTCGCTTTTGTAGTCCCTCCTTTATCCTTAGTACAGACTAAGCACGGGTACTTGTTAAAAATCGTCACTATACTATCTGTCATAACAAAACGCACACGGATAGTCGTGTATCGAAACAACACACTGTAGCATTTAGCTACAAGGCCGCTCTCGACAACAGGCAGTTACAGTCACTAGTCACAAGTCAGTCACGATCGGCAGAGCTCAGTAGCATACGTCCGCTTCCCTCGACGGTTGGGGGGGGGGGGACGGACACACACACACACACACACACACACACACACACACACACACACACACACACACACACACACACACACACTCACACACACACACACACACACACACACACACACACACACACACACACACACACACACACACACACACACACACACACACACACACACACACACACACAGAGAGAGAGAGAGAGAGAGAGAGGGAAACATTATTTATATTTTTGGTGGGTGACGCACGTTGTTGCTGAGGTCGAATTTCAAGGCGGATCTTACAGCAGACTAATCGGTGGTCTGTCCAGCAGTCTGCACCTCTCATTGCCTTGGCTATGAGAACCTCTTTTTGATGTTGGTAATGTGTAGTTGGTGTTCGGAGCAAAGTGTAAGGAGTCTGTATCCGTTGTCATTGGCTTTACCAACTCCATGCTTTCCCAGGACGCCTGGCCAGATGTTATGCTCTCGTCCAACTTTTGCATTGAAGTCACCCATAGGGAGAACTCAATCAGTGCGATGGTTTGCTTGTAGACACTCGTTAAGAGAATGATAAAACTCCTCTTTTACACAGTTCTATGCAGCAAGAGTAGGAGCATAGGCAATTATGATGGTGATGTGCTTTCCTTTGCTCAGAGGAACTCTCCATGACATTAGACGCTAACTGGTCCCTACGGGTGTATTAGAGATTTGGCTCAGCAGAGAGGATTTGACTGCAAAACCTACCCCGTAGAGTCGTCGCTCACCTTCAGAGAGGCCTTTCCAGAAAGAGGTGTACCTACCCTCCTCCCTCTTCAGAGAGTCAGTCTTCACCCCTCAGTCGTGTTTCACTAGGAGCTGCAATGTCGATATTGTAGCGGCTAAGTTCGTGGGCCACCAATGCAGTTCTTCTCCTCGGACGAGGGTTGACATCACGGTCGAGCAAGGTCCTAATGTTCCAGGTCGAAATTTATTAAAAAAAAAAAAAAAAAAAAAAAAATTATTATTCTTTAGTTGGCTGCATGCGTGTATATATAATTATGAAATATATATATATATATATATATATATATATGTATATATATATTTACATATATATGTATATATAAATGCATATGTATATATATATATATATATATACACACATATATATATATATGTATATATATATGCATGTATATGTATATATATATATATATATATATATATATGCATGTATATGTATATATATATATGTATATATATATACATATATATACACATATATATGTATATATATATATATATTAGACCACCCGTGACCTGTTGGGTCAAATAAAATCTTAAATAGCTCCTATTTTTTAAAGCAGGTTACTATTGGCTTAAGACTTACCAGGTGTGTGCGGTCCTCGTGCTCTCTCGAAGGAAAGTAAACTGGGTACAGGCGTTCTCAAGAAATTAAATAAGGAGAGCCTTCTTGATTATGTTTATTTATGTCACGTTCCGTCATCCCACTCCCAATCCCACTCCCACTTCCAATCCCATTCCCACTTATTATCATTACACTGGGTAACAACCAAAAATCGTCAGGGGTTTCTTAGCTGATTTAGACTAATTTTGGTGTTCTGAGTCCGAATATCACATTGGTTTTGCTCAATCAGGTCAACTTTTTGAGATACAGCCATAGGCCTACCTGACGAGCTATACATATGATAATTTGAAGGGTTTTGAGTTCAATCCTATTTTTCTTGAAGAATATAGCGAATTATTCATATATAAATGGTTGCTTCTGGTGTGTTTCTGTTTTGAAATTGACTAATTGACTTATTTCTTTCTTTTCAGGGTATTGATATGGCTTCGGCGCGACGGTCATGCAGGAATAATCCTGACATTATCTGCTACATTTGCGGAGAATACACGCTGTCAATGCACAGGAAGAGCATCACAAGCTTTGTGAAGCGCGCATACCAGGCTTACTTTCAAGTCAAGCTGGGTGACCAAGATAAGTCCTGGGCACCGCACACGGTGTGCATGACGTGCGTGGAATACCTCCGGCGGTGGACGAAGGGCACGAAAACTTCACTGAAGTTTGGGATTCCGATGGTTTGGAGGGAGCCATCTGACCATGAATCGGATTGTTACTTCTGCGTCATCAATACTACTGGCATCAACCGGAAGAATCGGAGCAGCCTCCAGTACCCCGACCTTCCATCTGCCCGCCGTCCAGTTGCTCACTGCGAAGAACTTCCTGTACCAGCGTGCAGAGAGCTTCCTGACAGCGACGACGAGGCCACCACTGCATATGAGGGAGGAGATACAGAAGAAGAGTATGAAACACAAGATGGTCCGCAGCCCTTTTCACAATGTGAGCTTCATGATCTGGTTCGGGATCTCAGCTTGTCGAAGACTTCCGCGAGCTGTTGGCCTCCAGATCAAAGAGTAAATTCTACTCGTCGAGGACGCGCGTATCACGTTCTTTCGTAGAAGGCATCAGGACTACATGGGCTACTTCTGCCAGGAGGAAGACCTCGTGTACTGCCGAGATGTCGCCGGTCTTCTTGTTAAACTCGGCGCTCCTCAATATGATCCAAGAGATTGGCGACTCTTCATAGACAGTAGCAAGCGCTCTTTGAAGAGTGTGCTCATCCACAACAGGAACGAGTTCGCCTCAATTCCTCTTGCGCACTCCACAACTCTCAAAGAGAAATATGAAGCAGTCAAGTACGTGCTCGACAAAATCCAATATGAGCAGCACCAATGGCTCATCTGCGTCGACCTTAAGATGGTGAACTTTCTACTTGGTCAGCAGTCCGGGTACACAAAGTACCCATGCTTTATATGTAAGTGGGACAGTCGAGACAGAGCCCAGCACTATGTGAAGAAAGAGTGGCCGGCGCGAGAGCAGTTAGTACTGGGGCGAGCAACATCATATACGAACCTCTTGTTGACCGGGAAAAGATTTTGTTCCCACCGCTTCACATCAAGCTTGGGTTAATGAAACAGTTCACGCGCGCTCTGGACAAGGATGGGAGGTGCTTCAACTACCTGTGGCGAGCCTTCCCTGGAGTGACCATTGAGAAGCTGAAGGCCGGCATTTTCGATGGCCCACAGATACGGCAGCTCATCAAGGACACAGAGTTCGAAAACTCCATGAACACGCTAGAGTGCGCCGCCTGGAGGTCGTTTGTGCAGGTGGTGAACAACTTCCTGGGGAACAAGAAGGCAGCAAACCACGCCACACTCATCAACAGCATGATAAAGAACTTCCAAAACCTCGGGTGTTTGATGAGTATAAAGATGCATTTCCTGTTCTCACACATGGAGAAGTTTCCTGAAAACCTTGGTGCGGTCAGCGACGAGCAGGGAGAAAGGTTCCATCAGGACATGCGTCAAATGGAGGAGAGGTACCAGGGGAGGTGGGACGCAGTCATGCTCGCGGACTACTGCTGGTCGCTGAAGAGAGACAACCCAGCAGCTGCTCACACACGGAATTCGAGGAAACGGCGATTTACGCCGTGAACTCCGAACTTTTGTGTCACGTAACGCTCATGTACATGTATTAACCTTATCAAATGTAATCGAGTATATAAAAAAATTAATGAATTTGGATACGTTGACTTTTATTTCCCCAGGAAAACGGAAAAACCGAATTTTTATGATCCGCAGAAATTGGGTTTTTGGACGGAAAAATCGGTTTTTTTCTTAAATGTCTGTAGTGAACAATCCTGAGCTGATTGAGAAAAACCAAGGGCATTTTCGGACTCAGAGCATCACAATTAGTCTAATTCAGCTGGAAAACCCTGAACGATTTAAAAAAAAAAAAATTGTTACCCAGTGTTATCAATCATGGAGTCCCATGGGACTTGAGCGAGTAGCAATGTTTTTAAATATAAACTTTATGCTAGATATACTATGTCACTATCACCCGTATAGTATAAATCACGGAAAATAAGTTTCTATAATCAAACTGAGTATAATTTAGAGCTCTTACCTCTATTCAGTAAACGAAGGCAGTGACTATATTAGTTATAAGAAGTGAAATGCAGAAGATTCTGACGTTATCGTCGTTGCTTGGAAAACTACGCATCATATGATTCATACGGTTCGTAATATCTTAATAAACTATTATGCCTCATAGATGCTAATTCAGGAGTTGACTATACTTTTAGATACTGAATATGAAAAGTTTAGATATTAATGGTCAGAAAATATGTAATCGGAAAACTGTGAAGTCATGTCGTTGCTTGGAACACTACGTAATTTTCTAATAAACTCATTATTGCTCATAGATGCTAATTCAGGAGTTGGCTATACTTTTAAATAATGAAGATGAAAATGTTAAATATTAATGGTCAGAAAATATGTAATCGGAAAATTGGAAATTAAGAAATTGGCAAATTGGAAAATTAGCAGTCACGCGCTCAGAGCTGGGGTTCCTTAGGACCCACAGAGCTGATATCGTGACGTCATGTCTCTTCTGATTGGCTAGTCCTCAGTCATGACGTTATATCTCTTCTTCTGATTCCTTCTTCTGATTGGCTGGTCCTCAGTCGTGACGTCATATCTCTTCTTGTGATTGGCTGGTCCTCAGTCGTGACGTAATATCTCTTCTTGTGATTGGCTGGGTGACGGTCTGGGGCAAGTTCCTGGTCAATAATTGACCTACTATGTTTTGAACAGATTATTTTGTTGAATTTCTTATATTATTACTATTATCATTGTTATACATATTTTTTATTTTTAAGCATTTTCCTCCAACGAACACTGTCCCTAAGTGATTTTATTCAGCTGAGGGGAAAATCAATTTCCCTGTGTGGAACGATATAAGATTACCATACTAATAACAGAGACGTATTACGAAAAATGAATGATTTTCGCTTTTTTTATGAACAGGCACGATGTATTAGTACACTTTCTGTAGACTTTCTGTGCACTTTGTGTAAACTATCTGTACACCTTCTGTAAACTTTCTTTACACTTTCTGTCATTGACCCAAATCGCTCCTATGTACCATACTTGGTATTTAATTCTTTGGCATTTTTGGCTGCCAATTTCTATCCCTGAGTTCCTGAATATCTGTCAGGAGGTACTTCAGTCGGCTGCAGGTCAGTTTCCGATCGATAATCTCTTTAATGGATGAATATATCTTCTGGACTTCTTGGGTTGCGATGGGTGAAGTCCCGGCCACTTCGTCCATCTTCTTACCCATTCCCTGGAGGAGGGCACAGACTGCCTCCAGGGAGGTTTCGTCCTTTCTTCTAAGGAGGACCTGTATGCAGTAGGCTACTCTCCTCGTTAGAACGAGGTTTTCGAGGCATAAGCCTCCGATGAAGACACAGAGGGCTATATATCTCTTTCTGCAGTCAATCTTCTTGAGCTCTGCTTCGGCCCTTTCTTCGCGTGGCAGGTTGTCTAAGGAGCTTTCTTTGTCTTCCCCTTTTTCGGATGAGCTCTGGCACTAGCTCAACAAGCGGGCTTTGAAGACCTCTGATTGTTCTCTGCCCAAACTTTCTGTCAATACCTTGGACAGCTGTTCGTAGGTTTGCGAGTAAAATTGCCGTCATGTTGCGAAGTCAACGATTATTCCGGCTGCCGTTTCCACCGCGCCCGGGTGCTCGGATAGGAAGGCCTATATTTGCTCGGAAATCCTCTTGAAATTCTTCGTCGACAGCTTATTCATAAGTGACTTAAAAATCCCAATATCCGATGCCTTTTTTTCTACATGAACAGGCCTGTCTTCGGATTGGGTTGAAGCCTTCTACTCCTTCCTTTTGTGCCAGTTCGGTGGAGTAGGTAAAACACGACAAGTAGTCACTGGAGTTCGGTGAGACTCATGCTTTTGTTCTTGAGGCTTTGAGACACTAGAAGGTTTGGTGCTTTCTGAGTGCCTGTCTTGGGTTGGGGAATATTTCTTCTATTGCAGCCTGCTGCTGTGGCAGTCAGCTGGAATAGGTATATGCCTGGGAAGAATGACCGAGGTTTGGCACGGTGCGTTCATTTGTTTTTGAGTTTTAGAGACGTTTGAAGGCTTGGTACTGCGTAGCTGCCTTGTGTCTCTGTTATTCCTTTGGTTTTTTGGAGCATTTGGTCCTGTTCTGCCTTCTTGCACCAAACGGCCTCTTTCCATGTGTCTTTTTCTTTGTGGGACTACACTTTTAAGCGTCTCTTTCTTATTCTTTTTCTTCTTTCCTACTACAGTCCATTCAACTTCCTGTTCATTCACATCTTCATTTTCCATTGTTTTTGCCTCTTTCATATTCTATTTACTTTCATTACATTTCATTCTCTCGCAAACCAGTCTTTCATCGATTACTGCCTCGTTGATAATTTTCATTCTTTTATTATCTTTTCTATTATTAGTTTCACTAATATTTTTAGTTTCCATTTCACTCTTTTAACTTTCTCTTTGTTCCTTGCTTTCTTTTTACTGGTAGCTTCTCTTTCCTTTTCAAGACTTACGACACTTTTAATATCACTTTCAATGATAACTTCTTTTTCTTTCTTTTCAATTTCCTTTCTCTCACTTATATCAAGATCTTTTAATTTCCTTTCATCAGGCACGATGTATTAGACCATTATTCCCTTTTTCAACTTTCTGTACACTTTCTGTAGACTTTCTGTGCACTTTGTGTAAACTTTCTGTAAACTTTCTGTAAACTTTCTATACACTTTCTGTCATTGACCAAGATCACTACTATATACCATAATTGGTTTTTAATTCTTTGGCATTTTTTGCTGCCAATTGCTTTCCCTGAGTTCCTGAATGTATATCAGGAGGTCTCTCAGTCGGGTGCAGGTCAGTTTCTGGTCGGCTTGGCAGTGCCTCTCTGCCTTGTGTCTCTTTGGTTTCTTTGGTTTTTGGGAGCCTGTAGTCCTGTTCTGCCAGTTTGGACGAAACGACCTCTTTCCGTGTGTCTCTTTCTTTCTGGAACTACAGTCTTAACCGTGTCTTTCCTATTTTTCTTTTTCTTTTTTTGTACTACAGTCCATTCTCCTTGCTGTTCATTCACAACTTCGTTGTCCCTTGTATGTGCCTCTTTCATGTTCTATTTACTTTCTTTATACTTCATTCTCTCGCAAACCAGTTCTTCGTCAATTACAGCCTTGTTGATAATTTTCATTTTCTAATTATCATTTTTAATATCAGTTTCACTAATGTGTTTACTTT
>NC_134788.1:26859091-26866591 GCF_046742065.1 Oratosquilla oratoria | reverse complement strand
TCGTCCAGGTAGTTGCAGAGCAACCTTGTGAACGGCAGGGCAAAGTCGAAGTTGTGGTACAATTTGTACTTAAGACCTTCGTGCCAGACAGCATCGAATGCCTTCTCCACATCCTTACAAACCAAAATGGCCTTACCAGGGCGACCGTCTGGCGGTCTTGGAACCCATTGAGTGATTATGGATATTACGTCTTCTGCACCGCGCCCCGGCCGAAAACCAAACTGGCAGTCCCTCAGCACATTCTCCGTCTCTAGGTACACGGTCAGGCGGCGGCTTAAGACGTGCTCGAACACCTTTCCAAAGTACTCCAGAAGGGAGATGGGCCGATATGAAAGGGGGGCGGAGGCGGGTTTCTGGGGTTTAGGAATGAGGATGGTATGGGAGGCCTTGAATAGTTGTGGGAAGTACCCAGAGGCTAGTGAGCTGTTATATAGTGTCGTCATGTGTGAGATTATGTTGTCTGGCATACGTTTGAGTATGTGTGCATCGATGCCTGAATGGCCAGGGGATTTTAGTTTTAATGCCGAGATAACCCCCTTTACCTCCTCCAAAACGATGGGGCAGATAAGGGGATCATCCTCATCTAACCGAGAGAGATCAACAGTCTCGTCGGGAATGAGGTCACTACAGCTGTTCATGAAGGAGTTAACTCTGTGCAAGGTGCTAAAGCAATGTGGTCCTTGCACAGGATGGGGCTTAAAGACCTCACTCCATGCTGACGCCAGAAGGTCAGCTTGGTGTTGGGGGGAGTGTGCAGAGTGGTTAAGATGGTTGATGACCTTGGGTGGAGGCACAGAGCACTCCTCCAGCTCACGTTTGAGGGACCTCCAGAACTTGGAAGGGTCCTTCTCACAGGCGCCGGAGAGCGAGGCCATCAGTTGTTCCTCCTCTCGATGTGAATCGATGTAAGGAACTTCCTCAGGCTACTCTGTAGCCAGTGCATGTCTCTTAGGATGGCTACACGGGCCTCTAGGGGTGCTTGTAATAGATCTGTAGATCTGTTCTGTAGTGCAATGCGTAGTCTGTTAGTGCGCATAGAAGCGGTGAACGTGGCAATCTTTCGGTGCTTTGTTCTAGGAATGTGCTTTTTTACAGCGTTTTTGACAGGTTATGGTATAGGCAAAGAAGGGAACAGTTTATATAGGGAACTAAATACTGAATGGAAGAAAAGGAGGAACGTGATTGGTCGAGGCTGGCCAATAGGGATCTAGGCATTGACCCGGGATCCCGCTTGCGAGCCTGCTTGAGCCGTACGCCGTTCGTCCTCTTCTCTAACTAGCATTTCTAGTCGGAGGAACTTCCATCCTGCATACCGAAAGAGATTACTCCCGTCTACGTATATTGGAAGCCCTTTATATAAATATTGAGTATGTGTGCATCGATGCCTGAAGGGCCAAGGGATTTTAGTTTTAATGCCGAGATAACCCCCTTTACCTCCTCCAAAACGATGGGGCAGATAAGGGGATCATCTTCATCTATAGGGAACTAAATACAGAATGGAAGAAAAGGAGGAACGTGATTGGTCGAGGCTAGCCAATAGGGATCTAGGCATTGACCCAGGATCCCGCTTGCGAACCTGCTTGAGCCGTACGCCGTTCGTCCTCTTCTCTAACTATCTTATAACTGTTTTGGAAATTTCTAAGGCTAGGGTTTTTGTTTTTTATATAAAGGGCTTCCAATATACGTAGACGGGAGTAATCTCCTTCGGTTTGTAGGATGGAAGTTCCTCCGACTAGAAATGATAGTCGGAGGAACTTCCATCCTGCATACCGAAAGAGATTACTCCCGTCTACGTATATTGGAAGCCCTTTATATAAAAAACAAAAACCCTTCTCTCAACTCACAAATCACTGACATGTACATAATTCCTAGCCTTAGAAATTTCCAAAACAGTTATAAGATAGTTAGAGAAGAGGACGAACGGCGTACGGTTCAGGCAGGTTCGCAAGCGGGATCCCGGGTCAATGCCTAGATCCCTATTGGCCAGCCTCGACCAATCACGTTCCTCCTTTTCTTCCATTCTGTATTTAGTTTCCTATATAAACTGTTCCCTTCTTTGCCTATACCATAACCTGACAGATTCAACTCAGCGCTCCTAGAGGTCGGACGTCTCTTCAACCAACTCTCTCCACAAGCTCCTAGTATCATCGCCGGCCGGTGATGGCCGGGAGATATATCTCCTAGCTGCCGCCGGTCTGGCATGGCCGACCTCTACGTTGACGTCGGCAGGCGGGTTTACACCAATAAAAATAAAAACACACATATCCAAACTCAAGTAAATCTCTGTTTTCAGAGTAGTGCTTGGAAGAAAAGAGGCACATGCACACTTTCTCGCTAGCAAAGCAGAGGCCCAATCGTCTCTCTCAGTACGCCCAATCTGACCGCAGGCTGGTTGACGGAGAGACTTGGGACACCTTTCTGTCCGACCGGCCCGCAACCAAACGCTGGCCTCTCGCTGACGCTGGTGAGCGAGTTTACACTTCTGACATTTACACACAATTCCCAATCGCGTAATTCTCTGTTTTCAGAGTTGTGATTGGAAGGAAAGAGACCATACAACACCCGCCCGTCTGCCCCTCCCTCGCATCGCCACTGAATCTACTCTTCCGAATTCCAAACCCAGTCTGGGGATAAACAGACAACGCTCGCCCCACCTGTGGCTCATCAGGTTCGCCCTCGCCAGCGGTGGCGGCGAGGAGTTATCTCCTTGCCGCTCCCGTTCTGGTCACTGATCTCTTCGTTGACGTCGGCAGGCGGGTGTACACCACCCGTCTGCCCCCCCTCGCACCGCCCCTTGATCAGCTCTAAAAGGACTTCAAACCCAAAACCTGGGGATAAACAGGGTACGCTCGCCCCACCTGTGGCTTATCAGGTTCGCCCTCGCCAGCGGTGGCGGCGGGGAGTTATCTCCTTGCCGCTCCCGTTCTGGTCACTGATCTCTTCGTTGACGTCGGCAGGCGGGTGTACACCGCCCGTCTGCCCCCCCTCGCACCGCCCCTTGATCAACTCTAAAAGGACTTCAAACCCAAAACCTGGGGATAATCAGGGTACGCTCGCCCCACCTGTGGCTTATCAGGTTCGCCCTCTACACGCGGAAAGTGAAATCAACTCACTTCTCGTAAGATACACACATACACCTCTCACGAACAGAGCCACAAATCACGCACAAACATATACACTTACTTTTTCTTCGACTAAAATTCGCTTCCTTTCTAACTTTCTCTTCTACATCTTCTCATTTCAGTTTACCTCCCACTAAAGATTTTTCCGTTTTTCCACCTTTCTCTACTACTACGCCTCCTACCATTTTCCGAACTTTCGTTGGTGATCCTAACCCCGTTAGTAATCCTAACCTCCGGCGTCAGGCGCTTCCCTCCAAGCTCCTGGTCCAGTCCTCCTAAGCCATGACAACAATCTAGCCCCTAATCGCTCGCAATTCGCCCGGTGGCAATAGTCCTCTTTTATACACTACTATCTTTTCATTTTCTAACAGACATTCTTCCCCTCCCACAAAACCCGATCCCGCGCAAGCGAGGTGGTCTTTTCTTGGAATCCGGAATCCAGAATCCATAACCTAAAGATGACCTATGTAGGTCGAAAGCTTGTTTTAATAAAGTGTTCTTCATCTACAAGAACTTTCTATGTCTTTCGGACAACTTTTATGGGAGCTACCCATTGCTCACCGTTCCATCATCAGAGATGTAGAACTTCTCAGGAAGAAAGCCGTGAACGCAGAAGCTGCTGTGAACTTCAATATATATATATATATATATATATATATATATATATATATATATATATATATATATATACTAGACCACCTGTGACCCGTTGGGTCAAATAAAATCTTAAACGGCTCCTCTTTTCAAAGCAGGTTACTATTAGCTTAAGACTTACCAGTTGTGTGCGGTCCTCGTGCTCTCTCGAAGGAAAGTAAACTGGATAAACTTCCAATCCCACTCATTATCATTATCAATCAGGAAGTCCCATGGGACTTGAGCGAGTAGCAATGCTTTTACATATAAACTTTATGATAGATATACTATGTCACTATCACCGTATGGTATAAATCACGGAAAATAAGTTTCTATATCAAATTGAGTATAATTTAGAGCTCTTGCCTCTATTCAGTAGACGAAGGCAGTGACGATTAGTTATGAGAAGTGAAATGCAGAAGATTGTGACGTCATGTCGTTGCTTGGAAAACTACGCATCATATGATTCATACGGTTCGTAATATTTTAATAAACTCATTATGCCTCATAGATGCTAATTCAGGAGTTGAATATACTTTTAGATAGCAAATATGAAAATTTTAGATATTAATGCTCAGAAAATATGTAATCGGAAAATTGTGACGTCATGTCGTCGTTGCTTGTAACACTACATAATATTCTAATATACTCATTATGCCTCATAGATGCTAATTCGGGAGTTGGCTATACTTTTAAATAATGAATATAAATTTTTTAAATAGTAATGGTCAGAAAATATGTAATCGGAAAATTGGAAATGAAAAAATTAGCAAATTGGAAAATTAGCAGTCGTGACGTCACGCGCTTAGAGCTGGGGTTCCTTAGGACCCACAGAGCTGATGCATATTCTTATCTTTAAGGATTTTCCTCCAACGAACACTGTCCTTAAGTGATTTTATTCAGCTGAGGGAAAAATCCATATCATAAGATTACTGTTCTTAATGCCAATACCATACCAATGATAGAGACGTATTACGAAAAATGTACGATTTTCGCTTTTCTTATGAACAGGCACGATATATTAGACCATTATTCCTTTTTTCAACTCTCTGTACACTTTCTGTAGCTTTTCTGTGCACTCTCTGTAAACTTTCTGTACATTTTCTGTACACTTTCTGTAAACTTTCTTTACACTTTCTGTCATTGACCCAAATCGCTCCTATGTACCATAATTGGTATTTAATTCTTTGGCATTTTTGGCTGCCAATTTCTATATCTGAGTTCCTGAATATCTATCAGGAGGTATCTTAGTCGGCTGCAGGTCATTTTCTGATCGACAATTTCTTTAATGGATGAATATATTTTCTGGACTTTTTGGGTTGCGATGGGTGAAGTCCCGGCCACTTCGTCCATCTTCTTACCCATTCCCTGGAGGAGGGCACAGACTGCCTCCAGGGAGGTTTCGTCCTTTCTTCTTAAGAGGACCTGTGCGCAGTATGCTACTCTACTCGTTAGAACGAGGTTTTCGAGGCATAATCTACCGATGAAGACACAGAGAGCTACATATCTCTTCCTGCAGGCAATCTTCTTAAGCTCTGCTTCAGCTTTTTCTTCGCTGGGAAGGTTGTCCAAGGAGCTTTCATTGTCTGCCCATGTTTCGAAAGAGCTCTGGCACTCGCTCAACAAACGGGCTTTGAAGACCTCTCTTTGTTCTCTGCCCAGACTTTCTGTCAATACCCTGGACAGCTGTGCGTAGGTTTGGGAGAAAAATTGCTGTCTTGTTGCGAATTCAACGATGATTCCGGCTGCCGTTCCCACTTCGCCCGGGTGCTTAGCTAGGAAGGCCGATATTAGCTCGGATATCTTCTTGAAATTCTTCGGTGACAGCTTATTCATAAGTGACATAAATAACCCAATATCCGTGGCCTATTTGTCCACATGGACAGGCCTGTCTTTGGATGGGGTTGATGGCGTCTACTCCTACCTTGTGTGCCAGTTTGGTGGAGTAGGTATAACTCGACAAGTAGTCACTGGAGTTCTGCGCAACTCATTCTTTTCTTCTCGAGGCTTTGAGATATTAGAGAGTTTGGTGCTTGCAGAGTGCCTTTCTTGGGTTTGGGAATATGCCGTCTATTGCAGCCTGCTGTGCCTAGGAGAAATGACTGAGGTTTGGCACGGTGCATTCTTTCGTTCTTCAGTTTTAGAGGCGTTCGAAGGCTTGGTACTGCCTATCTGCCTTGTGTCTCTGAGATCCCTTTGGTTTTTGGGAGCTTTTTGTCCTGTTCTGCCATTTTGCACCAAACGACCTCTCTCCATGAGTCGTTTTCTTTATGTGACAACAAGTTTTACCCTCGCTTTCGTATTATTGTTTTTGTTTTTTTGTATTAAAGGCCAACCGTGTTACTGTTCACTCACAACTTCATTTTCCCTTGTATTTGTCTCCTTCATATCGAATTTACTCTCTTTATATTCTATTCTCTCGCAAACCAGTTTTTCATCGATTACAGCCTCGTTGACAATTTTCACTTTCTAATTATCATTTCTGATATCAGTTTCATTAATATTTTTACTTTCCATTTCACTTTTAGTTTGCTCTTTCACTTTTTCGATTTCCTTTAGATGTTTTTCAAACCGTTTATTCTCTTTTCCATGGTTTTCATTCCTTAATACGGCATTATCATTAACTTTCTTTCCACCTTTGCCCTCAAGCTCAATTTTCTAATTGCCTGTGTCATTGTTTCTTGCTTTCCTTTTATCAGTAGCTTCCCTCTCCTTTTCAAGATTCTCGATACTTTTAATATCACTTTCAATGTCAAATTCTTTATCTTCCTTTTCTTTCTTTTCAGCTTCCTTTCTCTCATTGATATCTATATCTTTCACTGTCCTTTTACCAGGAGCTCTTTCATTTTTAAGACTTTCGATAATTTTTGTATCACTTTCAATTTCAGTGTCTTTATCTTTCTTTTCCGTTTCTCTCTCCTAACTTACTTTCCTTCCACTAATATCTTCATTCTCTTTCTCAGGCACTGACGCTTTACCTGGACTGCCTAAGAGAAATTTTGCCAAATCCTGGGGCAGTGGAGTCGTCTTTATAGTACAAGACTGGAGCTTATACCTGAGGACTCTTACATAAACTTGGCCATCAAGACCCTGGAAGAATTCGGTCTTATCAATAAATTTTTCTGCTGACCTGCAATCGCTTAGGAGAGACTGGAACACAGGATCTTTCACTCTGAACATGATAAACTTCCCCTCAACTATCTTAGAGACCAGTGCCCCTGAGCGAGCGTAACTTCACTAAATCGGAGAACTGAGATGAACTTCCCGCAGAGTCTTTCTCAAGACCTGGAAAAGACTCTCCCACCCATCCCTTCCTCAACCAAAGCTGATTACAGTAACATCCTTTGATGTAGGTTGGCCGAAGCATATGAAAAAAATTAAATCATGTTTAAATTATCATTATCATCATTATTATCATTATCATTATTATTATCATTATTATTATTATTATTACTATCATTATTATTATTATTATTATTATTATTATTATTATTATTATTATCATTATTATTATTATTATTATTATTATTATTATTATTATTATTATTATTATTATTATTATTATTATTATTATTATTATTATTATTATTATTATTATTATTATTATTATTATTATTATTATCATTATCATTATCATTATCATTATTATTATTATTATTATTATTATTATTATTATAATTATTATTATCATTATTATTATCATTATTATTATTACTATCATTACTATTATTACTATTATCATTAT
>NC_134788.1:26851591-26854091 GCF_046742065.1 Oratosquilla oratoria | reverse complement strand
GATTAATCATAGTAGTTTGTTACAGTCATATAAATTCAGTCAAAATCAGATTAGGTTACTTTGGCTTGCTTCTAGTTTTAAGCTATCTGTGGTAATTTACAAGGAGTTAGGTTGGGTAATACAAACTTGAGGTGAGTTAACTATCGTTGGTTCAATGCTGTTTGAGTAAGTTTGTACCAGGTGGCTACAAGAAATGAAAGTCAATTGGTGGGAAATACACTGTAATCTCTGATACCACTGACAACTAATGCGTGTGTATACAAAGAGAGCTGGCTCTCAACTGACGCCAAGCCAGTGTTGCCACCTAGCGCGAAAAACGTGCATCGCATTTTGCGATATCCAATATAATTACAAATATACACAATTATTACACATAATTACAATAAATAATAAAACAACAAACAACAAAACATATGACAATTTTATAAAGAGGGGGAGACATATGATTCCCCAAATAAGCAACGTACAATTACACTGTACCATAATATGATATACGACATACCACGCTAACACAAGTTGTAACAATTTAGAAAAAATATGTGCTCAAATAAATAAATAAATAAATAGAGAGAGAGAGATTTCCACATATTTCACTCGCCCATCTTCAGTTATCTTCGTTCCTCCATTCGTGCTAGCCCTTTACCCTATTTTCTTTTTCTTGTGTCTCTGCTTCCTATCCACATCCACACTATAACTCCCTGTTCCCTTTCATCTCAGGCTTTTTAGAAGACCCCACATCCAATCTCTATAACATTTATTGTTTATTTCACTTTCCCTCCTCTTCAGCAGATTTTCGTCCTCTTGAGCTAATTGTCTTGTTCCTCTCTCGTCAGTAGTCCTTTCCTCCTCCTTACTCCCTTACACAAGCCTTAAACCTCAGAGTCCGATTGAGCAGATGGAGAATGAACTCTGATATTGATGATATCAAAATAAGCTAAACGAAACAGAAGATCTGAGAAGCGAGTGAGCGAGCGAGAGATGCAGAGAGGGAGAGAGAGAGAGAGAGAGAGAGACAGAGCGCAGCAGCGAGACAGCGGTAGAAAGAGAGAGAGGGGGAGAGACATAAATAATTGTGAATTTAGACATATATAGGTATAGATCTATATAAAGAGATAAAAGTTTTAAACACTGATAGATAATCGGAGAGATAAAGGTTGATATAACGATAAAGAAATGAATAGAAGAATAAAAATGAGTAGATTGATTTGGAATTTATTTTTTTTTCTAATATCTTTTGTACAGCACCATCATAGGATAAGGAAGTGGTAGTCCTGAAGCTACTTCATGTTTCAGTTCATGGCCTCTTATGCGCTGCTGTTTGCTGGTGAGAATATATAATTGGTTGATATTGGTTAGTGAATAGTGTATATACATATTTGTGTCTTATCTAAGTGGTTTCCTTCTCCCTCCACTAGGTTCTTAGATTTATTGTCATTTGTTATTCATCTTTTTTATTTTCAATCTTAATCTTTTTTTACTTTGTTTATTCTATTTTGTTTTACTTTATTTTGTTTTGCTTCATATTCTGTTTTATTTTGTTTGATCTTTTTCTTTTTTTTTCTGTAAGGTTCTTTTATTATTCTTTAGTTGGCTGCATAAAAGAGGTGTCCTGTTAGCCTGCGGCTGACCATCCGGATATGGTGAAGCGTACTGTATAGATCACCTTTTCTAGATCCCTTCCCAGATTTGGGGAGCACTGAGGGACTGCTCGTCACGTGGGGAGCTGCCGGAGAGGGCTGCCACTTCACCCCAATCCTCGGCGGCCATCTACCCCATGCTGCCTACGTGCAGGTGCGGTTGGCTAGACACTTCCAACCGCACCTACAGTTTGTGCCTACCACTCCATCCCCATCGTCGCAGGACTCGTCGGGTATGATGATGATGGAGATGATGAAAGGATTGCAGAAGAAAAGCCTGCGCATATGGTATATTAAAGTGGGTGGCAGGTGTCCCACTCCTGCCTCCCACATACTATGGCCAACCTCAGCATATGACGATGGCATGAGCGATCCAGACGAACACCTGCTGAAGAGGATTGCAGGAGCCTGCCAAGTGCTCGGTCCATCGGGCCTTGCCTTTTGCAGGGCGCCACCACAGGTTTTTATCTAGGGGTTTGCTCCCTGTATCCTTTGCCCATCCAAGAGTAACCCACAAGGCAGTGGGGCAGGGGTTGGTAATACGCCATGGCGTATCCACACGTCGGTGGGCCATAACGAATAACCTCTGGGGACCCCTGCTGCTCCGAGAACCCCGGGGTCCCTAGGGCACGGGGTGACGAGTTATACCACTCGACATTCGGTTGCTGGAATAACTTTGGTACACTCAGGGGTACCACGTGAAGGCAAAACTCCAGTATTTAGAGGCAGAGGCTTGGTCTTACAGATAGCCTAAAAATAACAAATGTACACTTAAAAGTTCCTTAAGCCTATATATACATACACAGGCATATATATATATATATATATATATATATGTATATATGTATATTTATATATATACA
>NC_134788.1:26841591-26849091 GCF_046742065.1 Oratosquilla oratoria | reverse complement strand
GATCTAGGCATTGACCTGGGATCCCGCTTGCAAACCTACCTGAGCCGTACGCCGCTCGTGCTCCAAAGAAGCACTCAGAGGAAGTTCACGGGGTTAGTCTGACTAGAGAAATGCTAGTCGTAGGAACTTCCATCCTGCATACCCGTCTACGTATATTGGAAGCCCTTTATATAACAAACAAAAACCCTTCTCTCAACTCACAAATCACTGACATATACATAATTCCTAGCCTTAGAAATTTCCAAAACAGTTATAAGATAGTTAGAGAAGAAGACGAACGACGTACGGCTCAGGCAGGTTCGCATGCGGGATCCCAGGTCAATGCCTAGATCCCTATTGGCCAGCCTCGACCAATCACATTCCTCCTTTTCTTCCATTGTGTATTTAGTTCCGTATATAAACTGTTCCCTTCTTCACTAGAGCCGTGAAGAAGGGAACAGTTTATATACGGAACTAAATACAGAATGGAAGAAAAGGAGGAATGTGATTGGTCGAGGCTGGCCAATACCAATTCAGAAACTATTTACGAACGGAAATCAACACACCGCCATCGCTGACGATGGAACAATTGAAGAACTCGCAAAGAAGACCACGAAGACCGAATTCGCCAAGGAAGGACTGGACATTGTTGACCCCCGGAACTGGACGCCAAACGAACATTGATCATCAAACAAGTAGACGGACACATACACGAAGAGAACACAGACACGATCAAGAGCGAACTGGAACGACTCAACACATACATGAAGATAGCAAGCGTCATAAAACTACCCAACACAAACACTATACTCAAGATCAAGATGGAAACGTCAACAATGGTAAAGAAAAGCCTGGAATCCGGCATCCTCATGTTCAGCCAGTCTTTCCCACCTCACTCACTCAGCCAAGAAATATATGTTCACCTCCCACAATGCTCAAGATGTTATGCCTACGACCACACACTGAAACACTGCACTAAACCTTCCACTTACACAATTTGCTCTGGATGCAGCTCCCAAGAACATAGGATTAACAACTGCCATAATGCTTTAAAGAAATGCATAGCATGTAACCTGAACCACCCAACCTTTGCAAGAAGATGCCAAGTCAGAAAAGATTTAATTAAGAAGAAACTACAAGAGAATAGAGAGCAAAACACACACACACACCCCAACACCACTTACGCAAACATAGCCACTAGCAACGCTACCCAGTCACCCCCCACACCGACACCCAACCCTATCTCCCTAAAACATGTAACAGTAATCAACACAGCAATCATTCACGCTAACATATCTGAAGCAGCTACACCTGGAACATTTCAACAGACAATTGACGCATATTACAAAGCCAATGGACTCCCCACAATAGTAATCCCACCTTCTGTCATAAAACCCACAGCTATACTAAACATGCTCAACAACACAACACACACTCAACCACAAACAGAAGAAATGGAAACAGAGGAATACAGAAATAAAAGACCACACACCACATCAGAAACTGAACAACCTACAAAGACAAAGAAAACAGAACAAAACACAGTAACAATACAGATTGTAACACCCAATACAACAAACTTGACAGACGAAGAAATCCACCAAAACGCACACACACTCCTACAACAGAACAAGATCAAATACATATACACCAAAGAAATGCCTGAGGAGACAGTAGCCATCATGATTCAACAACAACTAATCGACTTGACTAAAGCCCCAATTCAAAGACTGACAGAGACCAGATACAACAAGGTTACTTCGACATACGCAAACATAAACCATCAGACACACCACACTGGACAGTCAACTGCCAATAACTCAAACACACATGGACACAATACGCATAATACAACACAACGTACAACACTGGTCATTCCATAGGAAAAACCAACTTACCAATCACTACTTAACACAAACACCAGACATTATTCTACTCAACTCGATAGGTAAACACACAGTCAAAATATTTAATTACAACACACACACACAAAACACTTACAACGAAGACAATGCCGGAATAGCCATAGCCATTAAACAGAACATAAAATACAAATTAATAGACGACTTTGACGAAGACATGTTAGCCATAGAAATACACACAAACAAAGGACCCATCATCATAGCCACTACATACCTCCCACCACGAAGACCATACCTACCAACACAAGACAAACTGAAAATCACACAGAAACCACAACCAACATACATCATAGGAGACTTTAACGCAAAACATAAAACACTAAAACATTCACACAATAATCACGTAGGAAAAAACATACACCACCTCATAACGCAAAACCACCTCACCTTCCTTGGTCCAGACTTCCCAACTTGCATTACACATAACGGAACAGGCAACCCAGACATGATATTCACCAACCGACACCACCACCTTACATACAGAATACACCCAGGCGACATAACATCTTCAGATCACATACCACTTCATTTAACACTCTCCACCACAGCGATCACTATCCCCACACCACCTAGACTACATTATAAAGAATCATATTGTAAGAAATTCAAAACAATTCTAGAAACAACTACAGAAGAATACAACAACACAGAAACACAAAACAACACAAACATCCAAACAAAAAACACACAATACATAGACGGAAAAATAGAAAACTGGTACAAACTAATTAACAATGCAATCACACAGAGCATCCCTACAATACACTACAAACAACTACCCACACCAAAAACATCTAAAACACTAAAACAACTAATATGGAAAGCAAATAACATAAAAAACAAAGCCATAACTAAAAACAACTGGACTCCACACATATCACAAACAATTAAACAACTACAAATACAGATATTAGAAGAACACAAAAGAAACTATGAAGAAACATGGAACAAACTAATTTCAAACATCAAATTCAACCCCAAACAACCAAAAGACTTCTGGAACACAATAAAGAGACTACAAGGATCTAAGACTAACACTTTACCCTACATAATTCACAACAACGAAAAACTACACGACGACAAAGGCAAAGAAGACGCATTCAGACAGGTATGGCAAAACATTTTTCAAATCACACCAGCAGAAAACACGCAATTCGACACAAACCATGAAACTAAAATACTCACACACATAACACACTCAGCACCACCACCAAACACAACCTTACACAAACATAGACTTAAACAGACTAGACACTGACAACTACATCGGAGGACCCATATACCTAGAAGACGTTGAAAACATAATCAAACACACCAAAAACAAAGCTCCAGGACATTCAGGCATAACGAAACAAATACTCGCACACCTACCAAACATAACAATACAACTACTCACAGACATATACAACGAAACACTTAGCCTAGGATACTTCCCACAAAAATTCAAAAACTCAATCATCACATTCATACCGAAACAAAACAAAGACATCACACAAATACAAAACTACAGACCCATATCACTACTAGAAACACCCGGAAAGATATACGAAAGACTAAACACCACCCGACTTATGGCACACTTACCCGCACACTACATGCTCACCCCTAACCAACACGGATTTACACCTGGCCAAGGAACACCTACAGCCCACGCCATTATTTATGAAACAATTGCACAAAGACACAAACACGCATGTAACATAATTTCTCGTGACATCTCTAAGGCCTTCGATAAAGTATGGCACGAAGGCCTTAAATACAAAATCATACAAACACAACTTCCAGACACCATCACGAAAACACTGTGTAGCTTCCTAGACAACAGAACAGCAAGAATAAAAATAAACCACCACATAGGACCACCCTTCCCTCTCCAAAGCGGAGTACCCCAAGGAAGCGTTCTCTCCCCAACACTATTTAACCTATATACATCAGACATACCACCACCTTCACACGGAAGCTACACTATACAATACGCAGACGACGTCACACAAATAATCACATACCCTAACACTACAGGAAAACACATGCTTGCCAGAAAGACAGAACACGAAATCACTAAAATCAACACATACGAAAAACAATGGAAACTATCCACAAACACAAACAAATTCCAATTACTACCCATCTCAACACGCAATCCACCACCAAGAAATAAACAACAACATAGTACCATACAACAGACAAGCACGTATCCTAGGCCTCACCATCAACACACAAGGAATAAAACACCACATCAAAAACAGAATACAAACCACAAAACATACACTCAACAGACTAAGACGCTTCAGAGGACTCACACCAAAAACACAAATAAAACTTTACAAAACACTAGCACGACCACAACTGGAATACCCCCCAATAATCACAGTCACTAGCACACACACAAACATCAAAGCCATGCAAACCTTACAAAACAAAACATTAAGAAATATACTAAAACACAAACCACCATACCTTGAAACACAAGAACAACTCCACAAAACAGCTAACATAGAAACAATACACTCAAGACTAATCAGACTGAGTAGTAAAGCATGGCATAACATACTAGAACACAACTTAATACCCCCACCTCCTCAATCAACAAAGAAAACTCGAGATCACATAAACTGGCCCAGGCTTAAAACTATATTAGGTTAAATCCAGCCCTTCCGCCTAAGACACGGCCCCTAGCTAATCAAAAAAATTAAAAAAAAAGGGGGGAAAGGTTACGCAATTTAAGATGTAAAAGTAAGATATATGAATAACTAATGCACCAGTCATATTGACGCATACAAACACACATATCCACAGGATATGTGTGTACCACCTAAACCCTAATGTTCGAAATAGAATTCATAAGGCACATTTGCCACATGCCATACGTAACCTCCCCCCCCCAAAAAAAAAAAAAAAAAAAAAAAAATTACCATATATATATATATATTTAAAACAAATGGAAGCAGGTGTGACAAAGCATTGCTTAAATCAAACGAAATAAAATTAAAAATTAACATCAAAATCTATATCAAAACTAACGGCATATTGCCATATATAGCCACACCTGCTCCCAAATTATGTGAATATTTAATGTCAATTGTACTAAATGAAGGAAGGACTTGTACTAAATTAAATTAACAACTATACAATATTAAACACGTAAACACCTAAAGTCAAATAAAATGTAGAGCAGAAAATAAGTCCTTCCTTCACAACATATATGTATGATTAGCTAGATAGGGAACCTTATTATAGAGCAGATAGGATGACCATTAACATAATAATAACACTATGCAAGTGGGTCCGCCCCACACTATCTATCTCACACTTCCTTCACTTTCTGAACTTTGCCTTCATCTATCACCCCCTCCCCCCCCCCTCTTACTCCCCCAGTAACTCTCACTTACCTGTCGTTATTATTTATTATTTTTAGAGCCGTGATTTCAATAAATAAATAAGAAAAATTCACTATACGATCACTATTGCCTGTACCATAACCTGAAGATGACTTATGTAGGTCGAAAGCTTGTTTTAATAAAGTGTTCTTCATCTACAAGAACTTTCTATGTCTTTCGGACAACTTTTATGGGAGCTACCCATTGCTCACCGTTCCATCATCGGAGATGTAGAACTTCTCAGCAAAAAAGTCGTGAACGCAGAAGCTGCTGTGAACTTCAATATACATACATATATATATATATATATATATATATATATATATACATATATATATATATATATAGAAATATTTATATATATATATATATATATATTATATATATAATACTAGACCACCTGTGACCCGTTGGGTCAAATAAAATCTTAAATGGCTCCTCTTTTTAAAGAAGTTTACTATTAGCTTAAGACTTACCAGTTGTGTGCGGTCCTCGTGCTCTCTCGAAGGAAAGTAAACTGGATACAGGCGTTCTCAAGAAATTAAATTATGAGAGCCTCCTTAATTATGCTTATGTTATATCAAGTCCCGTCATCCCACTCCCAATTCCACTCCCACTTCAAATCCCAGTCCCACTCATTATCATTATCAATCAGGGAGTCCCATGGGACTTGAGCGAGAAGCACTGTTTTTAGATATAAACTTTATGATAGATATACTATGTCACTATCACCGTATAGTACAAATCACGGAAAATAAGTTTCTATATCAAATTGAGTGTAATTTAAAGCTCTTACTTCTATTCAGTAGACGAAGGCAGTGACTTGATCAGTTATAACTTATAAGAAGTGAAATGCAGAAGATTGTGACGTCATGTCGTCGTTGTTTGGAAAACTACGCATTATATGATTTATACGGTTCGTAATATTTTAATAAACTCATTATGCCTTATAGATGCTAATTCAGGAGTTCAATATACTTTTAGATACAGAATATAAAAATTTTAGATATCAATGGTCAGAAAATTTGTAATCCGAAAAATTGTGACGTCATGTCGTTGCTTGGAACACTACGTAATAATCTAATATACCCATTATGCCTCATAGATGCTAATTCAGGAGTTGGCTATACTTTTAAATAACGAATATGAAAATTCTAAATATTAATGGTCAAAAAACATGTAATCGGAAAATTGGAAATAAAAAAAATTGGCAAATTGGAAAATTAACAGTCGTGACGTCACGCGCTCAGAGCTGGGGTTCCTTAGGACCCACAGGGCTGATGCATATTTTCATCTTTAAGGATTTTCCTCCAACGAACACTGTCCCTAAGTGATTTTATTCAGCTGAGGAGAAAATAAATTTCCCTGTGTTGAACGATATAAGATTACCATATTCCCATTACTGTTCTTAATGCCAATACCATACTAATAACAGAGACGAATTACGAAGAATTTACGATTCTCGCTCTCTTACGAACAGGCACGATGTAGTAGACCATTATTCCTTTTTCAACTTTCTGTACACATTCTGTAGACTTTCTGTAAGCTTTCTGTACACTTTCTTTATACTTTCTATACACTTTCTGTCATTGACCATAATGGCTCCTATGTACCATAATTGGTATTTAATTCTTTGGCCTTTTTGGCTGCCAATTTCTATCCCTGAGTTCCTGAATATCTATCAGGAGGTATCTGAATCGGCTACAGGTTAGTCTCTGATTGACAATATCTTTAATCAATGAATATATTTTCTGGACTTTTTGGGTTGCGATGGGTGAAGTCCCGGCCACTTCGTCCATCTTCTTGCCCATTCCCTGGAGGAGGGCACAGACTGCCTCCAGGGAGGTTTCGTCCTTTCTTTTAAGGAGAACCTGTGCGCAGTATGCTACTCTCCTCGTTAGGACGAGGTTTTCGAGGCATAAACTACCGATACAGACGCAGAGGGATACGTATTGCTTTCTGCAGGCAATCCTCTTGAGCTCTGCTTCGGCCCTTTCTTCGCGTGGCAGGTTGTCTAAGGAGCTTTCTTTGTCTTCCCCTTTTTCGAATGAGCTCTGGCACTAGCTCAGCAAGCGGGCTTTGAAGACCTCTGATTGTTCTCTGCCCAAACTTTCTGTCAATACCTTGGACAGCTGTGCGTAGGTTTGGGAGTAAAATTGCTGTCTTGTTGCAAAGTCAACGATTATTCCGGCTGCCGTTTCCACCGCGCCCGGGTGCTCGGA